>NW_003852495.1:322852-323949 GCF_000181295.1 Otolemur garnettii
TATTATGATATAGGTGTTTTCTACCATTTTTAAAAATAAGGAATAACATGTTAATTTTAACACCCAAATGAATAATAAGAATTTCAATCAATCAAGGTATTTTTGGTTTAGGTCAGTGGAAATGTACTTCTTGGACAGTAGCAATTAAGCTGTTTACATGCCCATTTGAAAATACTAATAAAAAGTTTATATGCATGTAAATTTTGGAAATGTGTTATATGCCTCTATTCTTTGTGGATATTGACACTGTTTATTAACGCAGGAAAAATTTCCCCATTCTGAAGTAAATTTTCAAAAATACTAACTAAACTTAAAAAATCACTAAAACCTGATTTCCACACAATATCTAATTACTTGTGATAGCAATATTTTCAGATGTGGCCTGGAAAGTGTTACAATTAATAATATTAGTTAAATATTGTTACACTTGTACATCTAATTCCTTTCATGAAACTCATCATCAAGAAATAGTGTAGTAACTGAATGATTGTCACATTATATATCAAAATATTTTCTGCACTATCTACATATTTATCTAACAAGTTTTATCATTTTGGAATGTACTACAGAAACCAAATTATCCACAGACACACACACATAAAATGAAAAAAAGAGAAACAAAGTTAATTATTTTCATTTTTCAAGTATTTTATGAAATATATAAATAACAACTGTAGTGTTCATCTTCCCTTAGTTTGTATTGTTTTGATATTTTTCTCTTAATTCACTATTAAACAGATGCAATATAGAGACTCTGTTTAGGCATATATTATGTTGAATTTATTACACTTTTAAATACTGTTTAGGAGTTATTGTTTAATAATAATATAATTATAAATGATACTACCAAAGACAAATTACTCTACCGTAGTGAATTCCTTTATGCTTTAGTAAGTATGTATGCTATAATTTGTATTCTAGTCGCAGCAAAGGAGAAAAGGTAAAAAAAAGACATAGTTTTACACAACATTTAACAAGACTATGTTTCATTATAGGAGAAGAGGAACTGACCTATGGTATTAGGTTCTCTGAGGAATACTAAAAGTAAGAGAAGCACATTAATATTAAAGACATTTATACAATTTTCAGACAGCTGA
>NW_003852495.1:326391-327984 GCF_000181295.1 Otolemur garnettii
AAACAAATAAAAAAGAGCAATAGTTTGAGCTGTTCTTTGCTGATTTGGTTATCCTTAATTTTCTTCTCTTGACATTTGCTCTGGCTCGAACATTCTGTATGTACTATGTCGAAGAGAAGTGGTTAACAGTGTGCATCCTTGTCTTGTTCCAGTTTTTAGAGGGAAATCTTTCAATTTTACCTCTTTCACTATGATGTTGGCTGTAGGTTTGTCATACATGACTTTTTACATTCTGAGAACTGCTCCTTTTGTACCTAGTTTGCTGAAGATTTATCATGAAAAGTGTGCTGAGTTTTTCTGAATGCATTTTCTGTACGAAAAAGAAAGAAATAGGTCCCCTAGCTCTCACCACTCATAAAAAATAATTTAGTATGTTTAAAAGACTTATATCTAAGGCATGAAGCCAAAAGAATACCGGAGGAAAATATAGGAAAACTCCTCTCTATATCAACTTAGGTAAGGGATTTATAGCTAAGATCACAGGGGCAATTATGACAGTAATAAAAATTAAAATGAAATTTGATTAAATAAAAAGCTTCTGCATAGCTAAGAAAACAATTAACAGAGCAAATAACCTACTGAATAGGAGAAAATACTTGCAAGCTACATATTCAGTAAAGAGCTAATAACCTGAATTTACCAAAAACTCTAGAAAATCAGCAAGAGAAAACAAACTATGCTATATAAAGTGAACAAAAGACATTAAAAGAAACTTCTCAAAAGAAAAGAAAACATGTGGCCAACAAATGTGAAAAAATGCTAAACCACTAATCATAAGGGAAATGCGATATCACAGATTGTCTTTTATTAAAATGTTCAAAAACAATAGATGCTGACTTGGATGCACAGAGAGCAAAGCTTACACCCTGTTTGTGGGACCACAAAGTTAATAACTTCTATGGAAAATAGTGTGGAGATGATTTAAATAATTAAAAGTAGACCTACCATTTTATTTAGCAATCCTTCTTTTGGGTATTTACCCTAAAGAAAAGAAGACTTGTCATCAAAAGACACCTGCACTTAAATGTTTATTGCAGAATAATTCATAATTGTGAAGATATGGAAACATCCAAAGTGCCCATCAATTAATGAGTGGATTAATAAAATGTCATTTATGTATACCATGGAGTACTACCCTTCTATTAAAAAAAAAGATGAATTAATACATTTGCAACAATGTGTGAGGACCTGGGGACACTCTCCAAAGTGAAGTATCTCATTAATGGAAAATTAAGCACCACATATGCTCACCATTAAACGGGAACTAACGATGAATGCACAGGGGCAAGTAAAACTCAGTGGAAATAAACTGGGGGGATGGGAGAGAAGGGGAGGAGAGAAAACCTACCTAAATGGTTGTTAAAATAGTATTTGAGTAACGGGCACACCTATAGCGAGGACTCAAGCATTACAAAAGTGATCCATGTAACTTAAAACATTTATACCCCCTGAATATTTTGAAATAAAACCAAAGGTAATAAAAAGGGGGGGGGGAAAGGAAAGATGGATCTGGTTTATAATAGCATAAAAATGGAAAGGAAAATGATAATTCCAGTATAAAACAAAACCCAACAAAAGTTACTCAGTGTTTTG
>NW_003852495.1:328266-330279 GCF_000181295.1 Otolemur garnettii
CCACCCACTGAGCCACAGGCACAGCCCAAACAGAATATTTTCAACAATCATAATTCTGGAAAAGAAAACAATAGACTCAACAAGTCAAGTGGTTAAATATCACGTATTTCTAATCATAAGCGTCATTTTTCTTTTTCTTGCTTTTTTTTTTTGCCTCTCATAGTGGAGCTTTCCCTGGTGATTTTGAACAATTCATCATAAAAGGGTGCTGAACTTTATTACATGGTAAGCGGACACCATCACATAGTGAGGAAAGAACATCCTAGTCAATAAACAGTGCTGGGAAAATGACAATAAACAGTCACATGCAGAAGCATGAAACCAAATCCCTCTATCTCACCGTATATAGGAATTAACTCGAGGTGGACTAAAGATTTAAGTGTAAAACCTGAAACTATAAAAATTCTAGAAGAAAACCTAGGAAAAACTCTTCTGGTCTTTGGCCTAAGCAAAGAATTCGTGACCAAAACTTCAGAAGCAAATATAACCAAAACAAAAAGGAATAAATGGTACTTACTTAAACTAAAGTTTCTGCACAGCAAAGACAATATTCAAGAGAATAAATAGACAACCTCAGAATGGGAGAAAATATCTGCAAACTAAACATCTGACAAAGGATTAATATCTAGAATATATAAGGAGCTCAAATCAATTTTAAAAAAAGAAAATCCAATAAAGAATGGGTAAAATACATGAACAGATTTTTTTCTCCAAAGAAGATATACAAATGGCCAATAAACCTATGAAAAAATGCTCACTATCACCAATCATCAGGGAAATGTAAATTAAAACCATAATGAGATATTATCTTAGCCCTGTAAGAAGAGTCATCATTAATAAGTTAAAGAACAATAGATGTTGAATTGCCTGCGCTGAAAAGGAAATGCTTATACATTATTGATAGTTATATAAATTAGGACAACTTCTAAGCAATCCTCAATGAACTAAAGGTATTATCTCTCATCTAATCCAGTAATCCTACTACAGGGTATCTATTCAAAGGAAAAGGAGTAATTATCTTAAAAAGACACCTGTATCCTAAGGTTTATTACAGCATAATTGACAACAGCAATGATGTAGAATCAACCTACCTACCCATTAACCGATGAGTAGATATAGATAAAGTAAATAAGATATAGTATATGTATTCCAAGGAGTAATAGTCAGTCATCAAATAATGTTTTTGAAGAAACGTGGATGGATCTGGAAACCATTATCCTACAAGAAGTATCTCAAGAATAAAAAAACAAAGAGCTTATGTTCTCACTCATGAGTGTGAGCTAAAGGATGGTAATATATTATTATAAAGTGTGCAAAGGACACTGGAAAGTACCAAAGGGTATATGGGAAGCAGGTGAGGAATAACATGTTACCTATTGGTTGCAAGGTATACTATTCTCGTTATGGGTACACTACAAGCCCTGACATCACTGTTATATACTTTATCCATGTAATAAAAAAAAACACTTCATTTATGTACTCCATAAATATATTGAAATAAAAACACTTCTTTAGATTTAACTTCTTAGACTAATTTTGACTTACCACAGCTATAGGCAGTGCTCAATAACATTCACTCTAAGCATTAATCTTGACTTCAGAGTTTATAATATAAGATGTGCTGTATCTTGTTTTTCTACTGGAAAAGATTATAAATCAAAGAATGTCAAACTCAGGGGATGGGGAGTAAATGCCAAGGTGTATATTGATGATGATATCATGTTAACAAAGACGTTTTGAATTTGGTGAGTTTGTTGATTTTATCCGATTACATGGTAACGGTTTTGCCGAATCTTCAAAAGTTCTTTTATTTTCAGAAAGACAAAAGTATGAGACTGTGAGACTATAGTGACCATATTTCAGCTGCATATTCAGAAAAAATAAAAATCTAATTTACTTCAAAGATAATTTATTTTTGTTTTATAATTGAGAGAATCAAAATGATCTTTCTTTTATAATATCCACCAGGGACAGGCAAAATGTTCCCAGTCTGTCATAATTATTCTGCCCGAA
>NW_003852495.1:331586-333229 GCF_000181295.1 Otolemur garnettii
TCACAATGCTGCTTTTCTAATCTGCTGAGCCTTTATTTTACCTAAGCAACTTCTTGACCAATTTAAATAGAACACTAGTAATAATCAGGTCTAATTATTTTGACTATATATTTCAAATCAATGGTTTTATGTTACTTGTACACACAAGTTAGAAAATTTATAGCTATCTTCAAATATTTCATGTGTCATGCTGTTTTAAAACATTTCACATGGAACCCACATGATTTTAGACTGTATTTACACATTGTCATTTTCTTATGTATTTCATGTTTTTTTTTTTAACCTCCATAGATTATTCAGCAGAGGTAGGAGGGGTAATTGTGTAACTGGAGGGTCTAGAATTGATGAGCAGCAATTATTTTACTAAGAAAACACTGATTCTTCCTATATTTTGTAAATTTAAAATCTCTACTAATAGTTGAATTGATAATGCTATTTTACTCCTATTTCATTACTCTCCATTAACTGAAATGACTGAAGAATATACATGAAAATTAAATGGGAATGGTTTGTTTCGGATACAGACTTGCTTAATCATCTTCCTTCTGGCTTAACACTTCTGATTCATTGAAATATTTATATAACTTGTTTCCCTACAGTTTGTAAGCTAAGATTAGACAACATTTTCAAGAACTTAATTTTCATCTTTTGAGTATTTTTTTATACTTGCACAAAATTGACAGATAACTTTTTTCAGAAAGTCCACATTGTACACATTACATAAATAAGAGATAAAACACCACATTGTACTCCATGATTTCATTAAGGTAAACAGCTATGATTTAATAAAAAAAAAATAAGAGATGGACAAGAAAGCCTATCTTGTAATTAGTTGTGCAACTTAAAGTGATAATATAGAATTTTATATTAGCAAATAAGAATGTTATGGTAATACCAGGATTAGCAATAGATCTGTGGACATGGAAGTAGTATACACTGATCAACACTCCTCTAAGTATAATTTAAAAATATATACAACATGCTTAAAAATATCATGCACTTACATTAGTGATGTCTTTCAGCTAGGCCTGAACATCTCAATTCTGGCTTTTGATTAAATAATTTATATCAGCCTTTTCTGAGGTATAAAAAGTGATAGGTAGGAAGATGAAAAACTAGAGAGTAAAAAGATGAAGCAAATTATTTAAATCACAAAGCTATGATCAGAGTTCAGATTATCAGACTCCAGGCCTTTGCAGTTTGTTTATGATAAGAGAACAGACACACGATGTGTGGAAGTATGCCAAGGAGTTAAACTAAAAATATTTAAAGGAAGTAGGTAGCAATCAACATGAAAGATGTAAATTAAGATAATTGTAGAAAAGTAGCTAGTAGGAATAAATACCTTTTGATTATTTGACATATTAATGTATGATTTTTTAGATTCAAGTATTAAGTGATATGTCTATAATAAAATTCAAATTTTGTAATAGTAACTTGTAAGTATGTAAGTGGTTGGGAGTTAGTAATGTAGTCATTTGCTTTCTTCATTACTGCCCAAGCCTCAGAATAAAGTCTTCCTATTTATTGTAGGTATTTCTTATTTTGTCTTCTTTAAATATTTCCTTTGACACATGTCTTTGTTTGACACTGAGTTACAGATGGTGTGGGGAAGGGTAGCACTCCATACTGGCCACACAGAT
>NW_003852495.1:333467-351980 GCF_000181295.1 Otolemur garnettii
GGTGACAATTTTGAGACCATCTGTGATGAAAGCAGAAGAGTGATAGCCTCTGCTTCATTGCTCCCGTTTATCTTTAAGGGCAGTTCTGCCTGTCTCACAAAATCTCTGCAGTCATCCTGGTTATTTTTATTTAACTTTTTCTCAATTGAATACAAGTCCTCATTGACTTCCTGTCTTTGGGAAGGGAGAAAAAATAAATGAGATGAGGATTGATTCTTTCTGAACCTAAACATTTTAGTTTATTTTAGATTTAGTCAGGAATGTCTGGATTATCAGAGCCGTCTGTAGGCAAAAGAAAAGGAATTTTTTTTTTCTTTTTTAGAGAATCCCTCCTGTCTTTGAAACATAATTTACTTAGTTTTGCATGGTATCTAAATGACCTCAGTCAGCTGTTACGTGTGTTCAGGAACCTCATGTATGAAAAATATGAAAATTTTACAATATGCTATAGCTGCATTCCTTACAATTATAGAAATTATGTATTATGTGTTTCAGGCCATACTTGCTTTTGTTTTTTGTGGGTTTTTTTTTTTTTCCAGTTTTAGCCGGGGCCAGGCTTGAACCCGCCACCCCTGGTATATGGGGGTGGTACCCTACTCCTAGCACCATAGGGGCCACCCCATGCTTCCATTTTTTTTAAAGAAGATTAGAATAGAATTTAAATATTAATGTATATCAAATATTGTTAACTAGTATTAGGACTGATGTATTACCTGATTTCTTTATGATCCCCACCAAAATCTCTCTCTCTCATTGTGTCTCTAGTAATTGTTATGATGATGGTTATGGTCCTTGGAATTTAGATTTTCAGCTTGAAGAACATCTGAAAATAGAATGCCTCATAATATTAAAATAAAATTTGACAGCCCCAAATTATCTCTCCGTGAGATTTATATTTTAAGAGCAGACTTAAAACCTAAACTTTAAGTATTATATGATAAAGGTGACATCTCTGACACCACTATAAACTGGGTAGGTGAGATATTTTGAGTACTAGAAACTACAAAGAAAGCTATTTCTTCTCCATGCACCAGAACAAAACACACTTCAACCTTTGTATATACCTCAGATAAGATTTAAACAGATTCCAAGAGTCACAGAGTTTAAAAAGAAAAAAATACAGAATCCATCTGCCCTACATCTTTACTACAGAGAAGAAAAATCTGACAAGTAGAGAGGATATTTAACACAGTTGCACAAAGACTTTTTGCCTTTCAGGATATTGCCACATTTGAGATCAACTGAAACAGACAGACAGGCACTGTGCTAGGAAGGGGAAGTATATTGTTGAACACGGGGATCCACCTCCTAATGACCTTCATACCCATCTCTGTTGCATCAACAAGTAATATGCACCTTAAGTGTAAATTGTTTATGTTTATATTGCAATATCGTTGGATTTTATATCATTTTGATCATTTTTATATCATTTTAATAAATGGTGATTTTATCATAATATAACAGATATCCAAGGCAATAATTCATACTTGCATATCTTCCAATATTTAAATTTTATTTGGCAAAACTTATGGACAAAGATTCGTATTTTCCTGACAACTCTAGACTTCTATTTTATTTTCAAGTTTGTGTTTCTACCTTAACTAATTTGTGTAACGAGTAGTATTTGCACCACCATAATCTCAGACATAGTATAAAGACGTAAGTGTGTATCTCAAAGACAAAGATCAATTGGTTGAGGAAAATATCAAGAACAGAGACATCCTGAATAATGAACAATGTTTCTGGAATAATATGTCTTTCCTGAGCAGAAAATGATGTTTCCATTTTAAATGATGCACAGAGATATACAAAGCCCAATAATTTTTAACAGCTCTGATATATGAGGGCAGAAAAAGTATGGCTGTCCAAGTTCAAGAAGAAATAGCAAATTCATCCTTCCTTATTTTTGTTCTATTACAGCCCTCAATGGATTAAATTGTGCTGGCAAATTTTTTGTACTCAGTCTCTAATTCAAATTCTAAACTCTTCCAGAAAAATCCTAACAGGCACACCCAGAAATAATGTTTTACCAGCTGTACTGGTATCCCTTAGCCTAGTCAAACTGACACACAAAATTAACTGTCACACTGATAACATATTTGATTTGCTGAATTAAGAAATTTGCACCAAGCCCCTGTAGTTCCAGCTACTTGGGAGGCTGAGGCAAGAGAATCACCTAAACCCAGGAGTTGGAGGTTGCTGTGAGCTGTGATACCACAGCACTCTGCCAAGGGCAAGAAAGTGAGACTCTGTCTCTAAAAAAAAGAAATTTGAAGCCAACCATAGTTCTGGATTCCCAAGTGAGATAATAAAATACTTTTACTACCAAAGCCAGTTTTATTCAAGTGGCTTTTGCATATTATTGAATAATATATTTACTGAAATATGACTATAATTATACCTTTGTATATTCTAACATTTATGATTAAAGCACCTTTACTGTACAGAACTACCTGAGTTTTGCTATTTCTTTAAGGTCTTGTTCAAGTTCTTTTTTGATCTGTATTCCTAGAGGAAAATGCTGTTACTAACCCTATAGGAGAGTCCCCTCTTTAGTCCCCGCTCCAGTGTATCACTCATATGTAAACCCTGCCACTCACTCCTAGACTGCAAGATCCCACAGGGCAAGGGTCACCTCTTACTATCATCACTGATTTTTCAGCTGGATATTTGACTTAAAACATATTGTCAATAACTAGTTAAGTGAATAAATTGTGTAGTTATAATTTGAAAGATCATCCAAATTTAATATTTTAATATGGAAGTTAAGGCTTTGAAAATTGTAATATGCTCAATATTTCATGTGAAATACAGTTGTGGGAATGTGCACACCAGTGTTAGCTAGAGTCACATCATCGCATCATATAAGATTTCTAAAAACTAGAAAAGCACTCCCAAAGAAAATATTATTTCCTAACAGCCACATTTCTCCTATTTTTGAAGCATCAAATGCTCCTGAAGTTTATCAAAATCTGTCTGAACTCCAGTGCACCTATTTTATCATCCTCAAGGCAAGAAGGACATGATTCAGGTGAAAGGTAACATATATTTCTTAAAATTTTCTCCGGTAAAGTACTGCCAACTGAATTCAATTTAACATGTTTATAACTCTCCCTATATATGAGACCCCTTGTTGGTCAATGAAGAATGCAAGGTATTGTAATAAAAACATCATAATTTTTACTCTATAATGATTAACATTTAAAAATCACTGGAGAAAATAATAAATAAAAATAAAAATAAGGGGTGGCACCTGTGGCTCAAAGGAGTAGGGTGCTGGCCACATGTGCCAGAGGTGGCAGGTTCAAACCCAGCCCCAGCCAAAAATTGCAATAAATAAATAAATAAATACATAAATAAATAAGAGTTAGGCAAGTCCTAAAATTAATTAAGAGCTTCAAGTTATAAATGATTTCATATAATGTCAAAATGGCATTTTACCTTTATTGAAAGAAAACTAGCCGATGGTATGGGGCTAAGAGTGGTAGGACAGAGGAAGGATTTAAAAAGCCAGGTGAATTGGTATGAACAAAGATCTGGAAGCAGTTATCTGTATTGTACTCAGACAACAGTAAATTATTTACTTTGAGCATAGTGTTCATACAAAGAAAAAGTGTCAGATAAAGTTAGACAGACAGACCTGTGTCATTCAGAGGAGGATATCAGGGAGCTCTTTAACTAACATCATATAAAACAGGAGCCACTACAAATGTTTGAGGATTGGAATTTAAGAAGTGCAATGTGAAAACTCTTTGCAGTATACACTATAGAAGAGAAGGAAAGGAGTCAGAAAAATCAAAGCATTTGTAACCACAGTACAGGGAAGATTTAGCAGGAGGAATAACAGAGAAAAGGAAACAAGAGAGAACACAAATTCTTAGAGCTTTAAATGTACTGTTTTTTTTTTTTTTCTAAAATTACACATATGTTTCTGCCTTTTTCATGCAAAAATAATGGTTGATTATTTCTCTTTGGTTCTGGAAAAACAATGAAAATGGATATCCTAGCAGCTGTCCTTTCCACATTGAATACACATGTTGTCTGGTCTCTGGCAATCACCCAAATATCATCATATCAGGAAGAAATAAATTGTATGTCAAAAATGAGTCTCAGGTTGTGCTATAGATATTATCACATGGCCTTTCCCCCATCATATAAGACTTGCCTTCCCACTGGAATAAGTTAAGAGCAACCCAGCCCAAGACCAATTTATTGAAAAAAGAGTGATTGCCTCATGATCCATGATGCTATGCTCCACCTGGGACTCACCAGCTCTCTAATGCACAGCTGCCTGAACATATGCCTCAGCAGTGCTAGTGTTTCCTGTCCCTTGTGCTTCTCAACTGTCTTCGTAAAGGAACTCGACATGAAATCAAAGGTCTTTCCTATATTCCCAATTTAGATAAACTGAAGGTTTATATACTAGTTCAGTGCCAAACCTCGTTTGGCCTATTTTGGCCCGGAATTTTTATTATAAGACATTGATGCAAGTAACTGTTGAGTTAGCTATATTTTTAGGACTTTTAATAAATATCATCTCTAACAATATTTCATAGTTGTCTTATCCCCATGGACTTCTTTTTCTGAATCTGAAATGATTAAATCTCTTTTCTTAGTTTGCCGCCAAATATCCAGGCGTCTCACAGCTCTTTTTGGCTACCATGGTTTGCCTCTCTTTCTTGGCTCTCCATGTCCGCCACCTGATATTTTATGATGTTTTTTCCATGTGTTTTCTTTCCAGCATCTAGCCCCTAGAATTAAATGACCAATTCTATAATTTTGATGAACTCAGTTGATTATTCCCCCCAAAATTAACCTTATTAACAAAGTAACAATTAGGCAGATATCATTCTTAAACCTAAAAGTAATACATGAATCAAGTTCAATTTTGATTAAATTTTAGAAAAAGGATTTTTAAAAAAGAATGGTATTTTTTGGAACAGCACAGCAATAAATATTTGACTATGAACGTATTTATGTGTTCTAGATGGCTGATAAGCTCTTGAGCCTGTTAATCTAGGAGAACATAAAAAGCAATATTCTGCAATAAGTGGCTCTCATTCTAACTTACTGTTTTTCAAACTTACTTTGCATTATTGCTTTTTATGTAAAAATTTCAGATTTTAACCACTACTCAAGACATTCTAAGGTCATGGACTGTACACGTACTTTGTGCAAATTTAGTCTTTATACATCAAAAGACTAGGATTATTTCCACCCCGGAAAGCCAAGTTTTTCCCTATGGTGGTGATTCTTCCTTCACTAAGAATTTATGCTGCAATATAACCATAGAATATGACAGGACATAAAATAATACCTCTAAGTTTAGAGATGACCAAGTCAGAGAGCTGTGCTATAGTATGTATAATTAGGCTGTGGAAAATGTAGCAATTACACAGGTAAGAGAGGCAGATGGTACTGTAAGAACTAGCAGGCCAAGGCAGTAATTTTGTAAAGTATAAGAAAAAATTAAAAAGATTAACCAAATTAACATCAATATAAATTCTACTAGTCTAGATGATACCTAAGTAGTTTCATATCAAAATGTCTCATTTTGCTAGTGTTTGAATTTTTTAAAAAATAAATGAAAACCCCTTTGCTAAAACCTCTCTGAATTAAAACAATAATTTAAGAAAATTAATTGTCTATAAACATAAAAATTATATGTGTTATTTCTTTGAACTTAATTACACAGAAGATAAGTATATATAAGTTACTGATAGAAAATAATTTCGGTGTCTTGGGTACGGACTGAGAAAGATTTACTTGCACTGGGGCTGGGAAGCCCACTTGGCCAGAATCCCCTAGTATTCATCTGTTTTGTCTTTACCATCTCATGAGCAGGGACTTTGTTCTGGAGATACTTACAGAGTTAGTCTAAGTCTTCCAAAATCTATTGAGCTATTAAACCTAGATATTCACCAAGGATGACCTAGGGAAGGTAATTCTACTACAGGAGAAAAAAAGCAACACTGAGTTAAAAGACAAGCATTCAAGGAAACTCAGGAGGAAACCTTTTCCATGGTGAAAAATGTTTTTTCAATCAAAGGAAAATTTTCAGAATTGTTGAAGTCTGTTTTAATCATTACATGTCTTTTAATTTAGTTTGACAATGACGATGTGTCCTTGTTAATGAAAAGTCATTGACTACTTAGACATTAGTTGTTTCCCATTAAGGAATACTTTAAAATGTTAGTTCAGAGGCTGCTCAGAAATAGCCATAGGGAATTAAAGTGTTTCTGTGTATAATTGAAAGGTGTGTTCTTCCATCAAGAAGAAAGAAACAGCCTGAATCCAGTCATTATTTAATCAGAAGGGGATGGACTAAGAAAATAATTCTGCATTTTTCTAATTATGAGAAAGAAAATATTTTAGCATTACATATGCATAAAATAATTATAATAATTAACTTATCACTTTGGATGTCTATATAATAAAAATCAAATTTAAAAAATTGTTAAAATCAATTGAGGAAAAAAATCATTCTGAGAGTTTCTTAAAAACTACATGTGTAATAATTGATATATCCTGCTTACTTTCTGAAAATTACTTACACAATGACCTTTAATTTGTTGAATATTTCTCTTTATATCTTATAAAAAATCTGAAATCATAAATGGACTGAAACACTCAAAACAATTGATGAGGTCCTACAGATACATAAATGTGAATATAAAAGAAAATAGGATGAAATGTAATTAAATTATGTTAATTCAGCTTTAGGCTTTTTATATTACAAAAATATGCATATAAAAATATAAAAATTAGACAATAAAAATGTGGTACTTCTTCAAAAAAATTATTATCAACCTTATATCTTTAAAATCAAAATATGATTCTCTATATACCATAATATTTTGCAGAACTTAATAAGGTTTAAATGAATGCATTATATCAAAAGACAGTCAAGGAAAATTTTTAAGAATTAATTAAATATGCAGAGCATTTTATGACTGAAACTCTTATACCCCTTATATATAAGTATTCATGTGTGTGTGTGTATGAATAAAAGAGTAGGCAATTAGTCACCATTGTCATTCAATCCAATTGTTTGTATTTCCATCTTGATTTTATCATTGACCCAAAGATCTTTCTACAGAAGATGATGTAATTCTAAGTATTTCACATGTTTATATATTTTTGATCTCTCAGAATTTACTTCTAGTTTTATTCCATTTTGGTTTCAGAAAATAAATGGTATCACTTTGACTTTTTAATGTTTGCTGCGACTTTTTTCTGGCCACACAGATGGAGAGCCTACATTCTACAGTTTGAGAGAAGAATGTTCTATCAACGTCTATTTGTTAGATCAATGTGTTCTGGAGTCCCATTTTAGTATAGTATTCCTTTGTTGCTTTTCTTCCTCAATTGCCTTTCTAGTCCTTTCAATGGAAAGCTGAAATCCTCCATTATTATAATGTAGCTATTTACCATATTTCTTCCATCTAGTAATATCTGTTTTATGAATCTGGGAGTTCTGGGAGCTCAGCTATTAGATGCATATGTATTTAGGATTGATATATCATTGTATTAAATTGATCCCTTTATTGTTATGTAATGGTCACCTTTATCTTTTTTTTTTTTTTTTGCTGCTTGTTGGTTTAATGTCTCTGTCATCTGACATAAGAATAGCTATTCACAATCTCCTGTTCTTTCCATTTGTATGGAATAGTTTTCCCACATTTTAAACTTGAGTCTAAGGGAATCTTGACTAGTTAAATGAATTTCTGGGAGACAGCAGATATTTGCATTATGTTTCTTCATTCATCCCATCAATCCATATTTTTTAAGTGGGGAATTAGATCATTTATGTTCTATGTTAATATTGATAAGTGAGACACTGTTTCAGTCATCATTTGACTCTTAACTAGTTGCATCATAATTTTCCTGTGTTACTATTTTATAAGAGCTAGATTTTTTAAAAGGGGCTTGGGATTACTAGAAAATGGGGTCTTGGCCCAAGGAATGAAGACGCTTGACACAAAGTCTATGTTGACAGACTGAGAAACACTTGGGGGAGCCCTCTTGAGTCAACCTAGGGGAACATATTTATTATCACAAACCAGGAAAAGTAGTTAAAAGATGTGTGTTACTTATCACACATCAGCATTAAAAAAAGGGGGGGATAGAGAAAGTGTCAGACAGAATGTCTCCAATTTGTTTTGCAAAACTGCAGACTTTGAGCACAGTCTCTGCATCTAGCATCAAGAAACCTTTGGAATCTAGAGAATTTTTACCATAATTATTATTGCCACACCCTACATATACATTTTCTCCTGGAGGCCAGTTTTCTTATCTCCTGCATGCATATGACACACATGCCATTCTCGTGATTCTCCAGGTCTCTCAAGCAAGAAATTAAGTTTTATGCTAAAGATCAAGGCTCAATTTCCCCTAAATTTTTTTCCTTTGTTTCCCCTTCCCCTTTTTTAAAATTATTTGGGATTCCATGAGGGTACAGAGAATTAGGTTACTTGATTGCATTTGTTAGATAAAGTCCCTCTTATAATTGTGTCCCTCACCCATGCACTGAAACTCCCCATCTTCCTCCCTTTTCCCCCCTCCAAACTTGCTCATCCCCCTACCAGCCCCTTGTATTAGCTCATCTGATGCCTTCATATTAGAATTGAGTATAGTGGATTCTTTCCTATCCATTTTTATGAAGCTGTATTAAGAAGAATGTGTTCCACCTCCATCCAGGTTAATACAAAAGATCTAAAGTCTCCTATCTTTTTAGTGGTTGAATAGCATTCCATGGTATAAATATACCACAGGTTGTTAATCCATTCCTGGGTTGGTGGGCATTTACGTTATTTCCACATTTTGGTGATTGTAAATTGAGCTGCAATAAACAGTCTAGTGCAGATGTCCCTATGATAAAAGGATTTTTTTCCCTCTTGGGTAGATGCCTAGTAATGGGATTGCAGGTTAAAAAGGGAGATCTAATTTGAGTTCTTTGAGAATTCTCCATACTTCCTCCCAAAAAGACTATTTGTTTTCAGTCCCACCAGTAAAAGTGTTCCCTTCTCTCTACGTCCATTCCAGCATCTGCAGCTTTGAGACTTTGTGATGTGGGCTATTCTCCCTAGGGTTAGTTCATATCGAAAGATAGTTTTGATTTTTATTTCTCTGATGATTAGGAATGATGAGCAGTTTTTCATATGTTTGTTAGCCATTTGTCTGTCTTCTTTGGAAAAGGTTCTATTTATTTCTCTTGGCCAGTGATATATGAGATTGTTGGGTCTTCATTTTGTTGATTAAATTAAGTACTCTATAGATCCTAGATCAAGCTTTTGTATGATTAATAATATACTAATATCTTTTCCCAGTCCAAAGGTTGTCTGTTTGCTTTAGTTGTTGTTTCCTTAGCTGTACAGAAGATTTTTTAGTTTAATTAAGTTCCATTTGTTTATTTTTGCTGTTGTTGCAATTGCCATAGAAATCTTCTTCATAAAATCTTTCCCCTGGATGATATATTCAAGTGTTTTCCCCACACTTTCTTCAAGTATTTTTATTGTTTCATGCCCTAGATTTAAATCTTCTATCCATTTTGAACAATTATTGAGAGTGGTAAGAGGTGCAGGTCTAGTTTTAGTCTTTTACATGTGGATATCTAGTTTTCTCACACCATTTATCAAATATAGGGATACCTTTCCCCAGTATGTTCTTCTTGGTTTATCAAAGATCAGGTGGCTGTAATATATTAGTTCATCTCATATATTTTATTTGGTTCCAAATGTCACTCTCCCTATTTTTGTGCCAATATCATGCTGTTTTGATCACTATGGCCTGGTAGCATAGCCAAAAATCTGGTGAGGTGATATCCACAGCTTTGTTTTTATTACTAAGAATTGCTTTGGCTATATGGGTTTTTTTCTGGTTCCATAGAAAACAAAGAATTACTTTTTTTCTAAATCTTGAAAGTATGATGATGATATTTAAATGGGGATTGCATTTAATCTGTATATTGCTGTGGGTAGTATAGACATTTTAATAATGTAGATTATTCTCAGACATAAGCAATGTATGTTCTATTTGTTAATATCTTATGCTATTTCTTTTCTTAGTGTTTCATAATTTTCTTTGTAGAGGTCCTTCACTTCTTTTGTTATGTATATTCATAAGAAAAAAATCATTCATCATGATCAAGTCACCTTAATTCCAGGGATGCAAGACTGCTTTAACATATGCAAGTCCATAAACATTATTCACCATAACATCAGAAGCAAAAACAAAAACCATATGATCCTCTCAATAGATGTAGAAAAAGTAATCAATAAAATTCAGCATCTTTTTTTAATTAGAACACTTAAGAATATAGGCATAGGTGACACATTTCTGAATCTGCTAAAATTCACAGTAATATTATGATGAATGGAATAAAACTGAAAGCTTTTCCACTTAGAACTAAAATAAGACAAGATTGTCCTCTATCGCCACCATTATTCAACATAGCGTTAGAAGTTCTAGCCAATATAGTTAGGCAAAAGAAGGAAATAAAGGGCATCCAAACAGGAACAGAAGAGGTCAAACTCTTGCTCTTTTCTGATGATATGATCTTATACATAGAGAATCCCAAAGACTCAACCACAAGACGCCTGGAAGTGATCAACAAATATCATAATGTCTCAGGATATAAAATCAATGTCCAAAAATCAGTAGCCTTTGTATATGACAATAACAGCAAAGATGAGAAGCTAATCAAGGACAAAATCCCTTCACAGTAGCTTCTAAAAAACTGAAATATCTAGGAATACACATTACAATTTTTTATGTTCCAATGTTTTTAAACTGTTGAGTATTGACCACTCTTTTGGGTTTTAGAGTATTCTTGAGCATTTCTTCAGGACAGGTATAGTGGTGACAAATTCTCTTAGTATTTTCTTGTCAAGGAAAAATATTTAATCATACTTATTAATGAAAATTAGTTAAGTTATACAGGGCAAAATTTTTTGGCTAACAGTTATTGTACTTAAGAAAACTAAAGATAGGACTCCAATACCTTTGAAGATTTCTACTGAGAAATATGCTGTAAATATAATGAGTTTTCCTTTGTAAGTTATTGATGTTTTTGTCTGATAGCTTATAGGATCTTTTTCTCGTACTTTGACCTTCGCAAGAATGATGAGTAGTGATTTGGTGATCTCCTTTTGCAATGAATCTTCCAGGAGTTTAATGATCTTCTTGTATCTGAATGTCCAAATATCTAGCAAGAGTAGAGGAGTTCATTATTCCCCAAATGGAGTCCTCTGTTATTCCTTCAAGTGGATTTTCCAGGCTTGCTGATTTTTCTTCTTCTCCCTTTGGAATATCTATAATTTTCAAGTTTTCCCATTTTTACATAATCTGATGTTCATTTCTTGATTATTTTTGCTCATTTCCAACTGGGTTAATCCAAAAGCCTTGTCTTCAAGATTTAAAATTATTTCTTCTGTTTTTTTCTAGTCTGGTAAAAAAATTCCACTATATTCTGAAATTCTCTTTTTCATTTCCAGAAATTATCTTATGTCTTTGAAAAAATACCTATTTCTTTAGTGAATATTTCATTCATGTTTTGAATTAGTTATTTGGCTTCTTTGTGTTGGTTGTCTATGCTTTCATGGATTTCATTAAGCTTACTTATGATTCATATTTTGAATTCCATATGTAACATTTCAAATTTTTCTTGCGGTTCTTGCCCATTGGTGGAAAGCTTATGTGAAGCATTGTGGATATCAAAATACCCTCCCAACCCCAGTATTGCCAGAATTTTTATTCTGCTTTCTTCTCATCTGAAGCCTCTTCCCTAAGCTCAAAACAGATAGCTTTGCAGTTCACCTATTTTCCTCCACTGGGAATTCTGCCACTCAGTGTAGTGATTGAGAAGTACACTGTCTTTCAGATCATGTAAATAGGTACCCACAAGTTGCTCGTAATTTTTCTTGGTTGGGAGCATGTTCAGGTGCCAGCAGTTGTAGAGTAAGTTAGGTAATCACCAGTCCCCAAGCCCTTGAATGGCGTGCATGAGTATTGGAAGTTGGGGGAGAAGAAGACTAAGAATGAGTTGGCAAACGTGTCCTCAAGCCTTCCTGAGTTCAGACCCTGGCTATGAAAGTAAAGGATGGGCGATCTCTCACCAGAGAAGAATGCTCAGGCCGGACCATTCACTGTGAACCTGCAATAGGAGGGGTGGGCCCTTCTTGATGAGATTAAGAGAAACAGACAGCTGTGGGGCACACTAAGCCACTTACACATCCCTTTCTCAGTAGTGAGAGTAGACTCTACTTTGAGGGCACAGAGGTGCTCATATTCTCAGCTCCCACCATGGCCCACAATATAGTAATGGTGGTGGAGGCAGATCAACCAGGTATGTGCAGTGGTAGCTGTGGGATATGGCTAAAGCACTCCAGTGGGAGAGGTCTATTTCTGATAGGCTCCTCACAAAAATAAAGGAAGAGACTACAGCTTGTCCTGATCACCCTTAAAGAAAGCATTAGTTTTTGTCTGTAGGGTGCATGGAAGTGTTTGCAATGACATTTAGAGGGAAAGAAGTGAGCCATAAGCTCAGTGGAAGCATGGGGACATGGCTAGGATATATGCTATCACGACTTCTATTCTCCAGAATATGGGAAATCCTAGCCAGTGTATTTGTGCAAGAGAAAGAAATAAAGGGCATCCAACTTGAAAAAGAGAAAGGCAAAGTAACTCTGTTTGCAAATTAAATGATTTTATACTTAAAACTTCCTAAAGACTCCTCTAAAAGACTCCTAGAATTAATAAATAAATTTAGTAAAGTCTCAGGTTAGAAAATTAAGGTATACAAATCAGTAATATTTTTATATACTAATATCAGCCAAGCTGAGAATAAAATCAAGAACTCAATACCATTTATAATTGCTACAAAAAAATCTAAGGAAATATTTAACTAAGGAGATGAAAGACCTTTATAAAGAGAACTACAAAGCACCAATAGAAGAAATTATAGATGACAAAAACAAATGGGAAAACATGCATGCACATGGATTGGAGGAATCAATATTATCAAAATGTTTATAGGGCTAAAGCGATTTACAAATTCAATGTAATTTCCATCAAAATACTAACGTCTTTTTCACATAATTAG
Source organism: Otolemur garnettii (assembly GCF_000181295.1). Taxonomy (NCBI): domain Eukaryota; kingdom Metazoa; phylum Chordata; class Mammalia; order Primates; family Galagidae; genus Otolemur; species Otolemur garnettii. The sequence continues at coordinate 346,570 of NW_003852495.1, forward strand.
AAAAAATCCCAAATTTCATGTGGTATCACAAAACAAACAAACAAACAACGACAACAACAAAACCAATAGCCAAAGCAACTCCCAACAAATAGATCAAATCTGGAGGCATCACCATACTGATTTCAAACTATAGACAAACAAAAGAACATGGTACTGGTGTAAAAGTAGACACACAGGACAATGGAATAGAATAGAGAACTCCTCCCGCATAAAAGCATATGCTTACAATGAAGTGATCTTTGATAAAGCAACAAAAAGTATACACTGGGCAAAGGATGACCAATTCAATAACTTGTGCATGGAAAATAGGAGAGTTATATGCATAAAATGTAACTGAAACTCTTACGGTACATAAAAATTAACTCCAGATTGAGTAAAGATGTAAATCTAATACTTGACATCATCAAAATTTTAGGGGGAAACATAGGAAAGCTTTTCTGGACATTGGCATAAGCAAAGAATTTATGACTAAGACCCCAAAAGCAAATACGACAGAAACAAAAACAAATAAATGGGACTTAATTTAGTAAAAAATTTCTGCAGACCAGAAGACATAATCAATAGAGTAAATAGTAATAATCATATAATAGTAAACAACTTATATAGCCGCTACTCTCAAACCACCTTTCCAAGTCTCCATGTTTGTTATACCACTCTCAATAGAAAAAAATATTTGCAAACTACACATCTAATAAAAGAGTAATATCCAGAATCTATAAGGAACTTGATAAAACAGCAAGAAAAACCCAAATAAGTTGACTAAAATGTAGGCTAAAGACATGAGCAGACATTTTTCATAAGAAGATATACAAATGGTCAATAAATGTCAAAAATTGCTTAATATGACTAATTGGGGAAATGCAAATTAAAACTGTATGAAATACCATCTTACTCCTATGAGAATAACATTAGTAACAAGTAAAAAGAAAAGAAAAATAACTACATAGTTGGCATAGATGCAGTGAAAATAGAATGCTCACACACTGTTGGTGGGAATGTAAATTAGTACTACCTTTATGAAATACAGTATGGAGATTCTTCAGATAACTAAAAATAGACCTCCCATTCAATTTAGTAATCAAGTACTGAGTATTTTCCCAAAGGAAAAGACATCCCTGTAACAAAAAGCACACACGCTTATATGTTTACACAACAGAATTGACAATTGCAATGGTATGGAATCAATCTAAGTGCCCGTCAACTGATAAGGGGATAACAAAATTATTTTATAAGTATATAATACAAATAAACACATACATACATACTTACACACACACAGAGGGTGCCAAAATACATATATACATTTTAAGAAAGAACAAAAGAATATATTAAAATTGTAATAATATATACTGACAGCAAAAGATGAATGTAAGTCATGTTTGAGCACCTCTTTTAATTACAGAAGTCAAAGTTGACTTGAGTATTACAAACTTAATACAATTTGAACTTTTCTTAAAATGTGTAAACATTTTTGTCACTCTTTGTGTGTATATCAAGTGACTGCATGTGTGCACACACACCAGGAATGCCACTCAGGCATAAAAAAGAATAAAATAATGTATTTTGCAGCAACTTGGATAGAACTAGAGATCCTTATCCTACGTATCTCTAGAATAGAAAAACAAATACATGTACTCACTTATAAGCAGGAGTTAAACTATGGGTACACATGGTCATACAGCGTAGTATAACGAACATTGGAGAGTTGAAAAGAGGATTTGAGAGCAGTGGCAAGGGACCAAAAATTATCTTTTGAGTAAAATGTATACTAGTCAGGTGACAGGTCCACTGAAAATTTTAACCACCTCTATACATTTGACCCATGTAAGAAAAACCACTTGTACCCCCTAAATATATTGAAAAAAAGTAAATAAGTCTTACCTCTTTTATAACAGTTTAATCCTAGAATCCTTTACTGTCTCTGAGTTTGTTATAGATTACACTGACTTTGATAAATTCAGGTGACAAAATTGAAAAATATATTTTTAAAGATGCATATATCTACCGTGCTTCACTGAAAATAAGACCTACCCCCCAAATAAGCCCTAGCAGGATTTCTATGCATTTGTTAATTATAAGCCCTATGCCGATAAGAAGACCTAGTGATGAGTGTGGCTATGCAGCGTATCTGCCACACCATGCATTTCGACACAGAGCTGTAAGGAAGACTGGAATACCTTATATCTGCCACAGCTCCTTTCTTTGAGCTGTTCGCACTTGCCTGGGTGCCCGTGTGGTAACCACGGTTGCAGGCATCCTATTGTGCACCTGCGAATGGCTAGGGGAAAGGAGTTCATGCATCACTAGCGCCAGCTCCACCAACAAGGTCAGCTCCCCCGGTCAGGTTCCAGAAGAAGATGACTAAACTGTATTTGAATAAATTGTTGTATTATACTTGATAAACATAAGACATCCTCTGAAAATAAGCCCTAGTGCGTCTTCTGAGAAAAAATAAATATAAGACAGTGTCTTATTTTCAGTGAAACATGGTATATGAATGATAAGGCAGGCAATGATGTAGGTAAATATGTAAGATTGACAGTAAAAATAGAAATTATCTAAGAAAGTAGAAAATTGGTGCTCTGGAAATTCATATTGTTATTCACCAAAGAGTTTTAGGCATGTTGTCCTCTCCAGGGATGATAATCTAGTCACCATAACCTCCTACCTATTTCCGGCACTCTAACTCAATCATTCATGTCAGATTTTTAGCTTATGTTCTCCCCTGACCTCCTCAATCTAGATAATTTCTTTTATAAAGAAAAAACTTCTAGTGTATTTTTAGTAAAAAAGCTATTTTTAATGACATTTCTGATTGCATTTTAAGGTTAAGTCACTAACTTTTCCGAGGAACAAAGTTGGTATGCATGCATAAGGAGAAGGGTTTGGTTGTGATGTTTAGTCTGACAGTAACAGAGAAACTAAAAAGGCTATGGGAATATAAATGTCTAGTTTGTTTCAATGAAGATAAGGAATAGGAGGCTTTTGAGAAAAACGTTTAAGAATTGCCATTTATATATATGCCCGGTTCAATGGATCAATATTAAGTTCTTTTAACTACATGTGTTTTGCTTAAAGTCATTAGTCAAACATATAATTTTGATTCCATATTGAGAGAAATTGAATTTATAAAGTGTCATTTCTGTGGGGAGTTTTTGTTTCTTTTGGGTTGCTTTGTTTTTTTTTTTTTTTAGACAGAGTCTCACTTGGTCATCCTAAGTGGAACTTTGTGGTGTCATAAATCCCAGCAAACTCAAAGTCTTGGGCTTAGCTGATCCTCTTGCCACAGCACCCAAGTAGCTGAGACTACAGGCCCACCCACAATGCCCAACTACTTCTCTTTTCAATAGAGATGGAGTCTTGCTCTTGCTCAGGCTGGTGTCAAACTCCCTGTAGTCTGGTATGTAGACACTTGGAATGGATGTTTAAAATAATGATAAAATATACAAAATATAGTAAACAATACAACATAATTAAATATGTCATCACATGGCTACCAACTAACTTACAATTCACTGTACTCATATTTTTGTTGTTTGGTAGGCATGCAAATGACACATCTAAATGGAAATTGATTAAAGTTACTTGATCTCTGTCTTTATTTCATTTTCTTCGTTCTGTCGTTTACATTATACCCTGTTGTTTCGTGTGATTGTACATAAAATGGGCACAGTAAGTTTTAGACCATCTATTATTGGTATCCGTTTTGTTTCTTTCTTTGAAATTATAATAACTGTCATGAATTCTGAAATGGAATATTCTTCTGCCCTCCTGGTTAAGACCATTCCTACATCTGTTCCCAGGAAAATTGAACTGAATGTGGCATAGAATGAGATTTGTGATCAAGTATGGCTCATTTATTTCTAACTGTTATGACTAGAGGTGTGCCTGAAATCTTGGTGACATAAAAATGCTCTAAAGACAGTCCTTTATAGAATGTGCAATATTGATAACACTCTTTACACATGACGGACCAGGAAGAAATTGAATCTCCTCTTTTATTCCCCACAATCTTAAATCATTGATACCTATGGTATTTTGCCTCCCACAATATAGTCTGTCTATTATAAATATTAGCAAAATAGTACACTAATTTTTCCTATTCTTTAGAGACTAAGTCCCTCCTTTAAAATAAATTATAGTTCTTGGGAACTTTTAAGGGATCGCTAGTATTTCTCTTTTAGTGTAGCAAAAAGAGGTTTTAAGGGCCAAGAATTTGAATTTGAATAATGCTTTTTCCTCACTACAGGTATTATGAAAACTTACATAAATAAATAAAATTATGATAATTCTGATAAATATATTCCATCATTTTTGATGACATAGTACATGTTTTGGAAGCAATTTAATCTGGTATAGCCCTAAACTGCTGAATTTAGAAATGAATAACATTTGACAAAATGGTTTGGCTTTGTCAGCGTTCAAGAATACACTGTATATTTGTTGCCATAGACCAGAATTTAGCTGGGGCTTCATTGAGCAAGTGTTGGCTAGAAGTTGTGTGTGCAGAAAGTAGACTCTTCTCAGTCGTTTGATTTTTTACCTGTGAAATATGCTCTGTGAACTAGAGACCTTTGGCTCCATAGCGCTTGGTAAGTAAATCAAGATACTAATACTGCATATACTCCCGTTGTTTAACTGTAGATTTCAGTTTCACAGTTTAGTAAAGTGGATAAATTCTATTTATTCAAATAGAATTATGAATATAAAGTGAATAAATTCTATTTATTCAAATAGAATTATGAATATAATATCAGTTTAGAATATACCACGTTTCATACCTGAATCCATCATGTCAACAGCTAAGGTTCCTCAAAAGATTTGTCTGCCTAACACACTTCACTTTCAACTTCTCCAGGTTATTCAGCTGTTACTTTCATAATCCAACCTCTGTCTCACCTCTATGGAAATTCATTTTCAAATAGCAACTTTTTCATCACTCTTTCTGGTGATAGAAATGAGCAGAAGGTAACTATGTAGAAAAATAGATTCCTCCTAGTGTCAAATACTTCACAGTGATTTTGTATACTATGCAACTTACACATTGGTAAATAGAATTCGTTTCAAATGATTACCTTTTTAAGAAAAGTAATTTGGTGCATTTTAATACTAGATGAGAGTCTGGGACAAATTAAATGCACATGATAAATGTCCATGGTTCAAGTTTTGACAAATGTAACTCTCACCTATATCAAAGTATGGAACATTTTCGTCACCCAACAAAGTTCTCTTGTGCCACTTTCTAGTTAGGTTTTGCTTCAGCCCCACAGTAGGCAAACACTGATTTCCATCACTACAGATTGGTTTTTGCTGCTTCTAGACTACTATGTACGTGGTTTCACACCATATGTGCATTTTGTTTCCATCATGGAAAGTTTGTGCCATATAAAGTTTTTGAATGTCTTTCATGT
>NW_003852495.1:352979-353306 GCF_000181295.1 Otolemur garnettii
TGTATTTATAAACAGATGCTGGTGTATGCTGCAATGGAGGGACATGATGTTTTAAGGTAGACATTTAGTTTGGTGAAAAGAAAACCATTCCTCCAATTAATTATTATGTTACCTATGTAGAAAATTTATATGTTGTTGTATGCAGAAGTGTGTTTATCTGTGTATTATATGTTTCTGGATTCTACCTTTCTACTGATTTATCTGTTATTTTTCACAGCAGATGCCTACCTCTTTAATTAATACTATTGAAATCAAGTAGCCTATGTCTTTCTAATTAATTCTCTCTCTCCAAAATATTTTGCATTAGTATACCAATTTTACAATGAC
>NW_003852495.1:353417-354067 GCF_000181295.1 Otolemur garnettii
ATCTCAAAAATATGTCTTTTTGTAATCTATTAATATTTATTTAACTTCCACATTTATTTAATTCTTCTTTTCAGTATATTCAAAAGTTTTAGTATAGAAGTCTTCTAAATTCTTTATTAATTGTGCTCTCATATGTTTTATGCAATATAGTAAATGGTACTTTTGTGTATTTTGACAATGTTTTGTTACTACTTTATTAACATAAAGTTTTGCTATATAAATTCATTAATTTCTGTAGATATTTTTATAGATTTCATACTGTTTTTCTAGACAAAACCGTGTTCCTATGCCAATAAACATTTTTATATCACTCTTCTAGATTGTATGCCTTTTAATGTATTTATGGCCATATTGCTTAGGCTAGGAATGTAGTGAGTGAATGTGGAATGTAAGTGATTAGAGCAATCATTCTTGAATTGTTACCATTCTTAAACAGAAAACAGTATGTGGCCCTTAATTATAATGTTGGATGTAGATTTTCAGTAGAAGTCCTTTATAAATTTGAGATAGTTCAACTATATTCCTAGTTTGCTGAAAATTTTTATAATGAATGAATAGCATATTTACTCAAATGCAAATAAATTGGGCCATGTCCTCTTTACTGAAAGAGTTTTTCTAAGATTGATGTGATTACTTCCTTAGATATTTTA
>NW_003852495.1:354364-355461 GCF_000181295.1 Otolemur garnettii
TATCATAGCTTTCAATTCTAGAATTTATTTTCTAATTGTTTCATTGTCTTTTCTTAAAGTCCCTAAACATTCATTCATTTATTTCATAATAGTCCCTATTTAAACATATATTCCTTGACTTCTTTGCATATAACAGCTGTCTCTGTCGATGGCTTGCTAGAGCTGATATCTGGACCATCATAGGGTTGTTCAAATTCTATGGGCTATTTTCTTAATACCTTGATTATGAATCCAATTGTTCTCTTCCTTAGCCTGTTTGGTAACATTTCTTTTTGTCCTGGACTTTGTTCATAATATATTGCAGGGATTAGGAATTTGTTACTTTCTTTTCAAAAATATGTATATTTGTTTGACTCATTATCCTCAGTGTTTGCAGGCTTGGTTTTATGCTTTATTTTACAACATATCCAAGATGATTCACAAACTTCTCAACTTTTAAATTTGGTCTTTTGTTTCTAAAATTTATGAAGCTAAGTCTGAAGGAAGATTTAACAAAGGTTCCTTAATTGTAGCATGAGACATTTGCAATGATTTGGCTGGTTCCTGGGCATGTTGATGGTGTGTTGATTGTGTGTGTTCACTGAGGATGGATTGGAGTTCATTCTTTCTCACACTACTCAGTCTCTGGTTCTGCTCTCCAGCAGTACGCACTCTCCTATAAGTCATGCATCCTCACCCTTACCCAATGTACTATCTAGTCCTCACATAGCAAACCTCAGCATTGAGCTATAGAGATCTTCTCTACACAGATTCTTCTCCAGAGTTCTATTTCCTACATTCCAATTTATTTAACTGCCCTGAATTAAGATCTCTGCTACCTGCTCTTCATAATGGTGCCACATTCTGATTGGATTTGACTACCTGTATTTAGAGGCACAACAATCTGGAGCTCATTTTCTGAATTTTTGTTTTATTTATTTATTTATAGACAAAGTCTATAAATTGTTCCCCTGGATAGAAAGCCGGGGCATCATCATAGCTCACAGCAGCAATCTTAGTCTCTTGGGCTCAAGCAATTCCCACAATGCCCACCTAGTTTTTACTAGAAAAGGAGTCTGTGATCTTGCTCTTGTTCAGGCTGGTCTCCAACTTGTATG
>NW_003852495.1:356537-357678 GCF_000181295.1 Otolemur garnettii
AGTGAATAAATCAAGTCCTTTTAATTAATATTGCATATTATACCTTTTCATACAGATATAAGAGCTGGGTAGAGCTAGTATACATTTTGAAGCACAAATACCTAGTTTACTGTCAAGTAGAATTATAAACATAAATACTTTTATAACCATAATGACACCTTTCTTCTTTTCTTCAGAGTATAATAGAAAATCCAACCTTCTCCCCCTGGAATGGAGAAAACCAAAGCCTTTTAACACTATCTTCCTATATGGAACAAATAAAAGAAAAACAGCAAAGGAAAAAAAGAAAAACTGCTATACAATGACCCAAGTGTTCTTGAAAGCAAATTCTGAAGATTTCTGAATAAACATGATACCCATTTTACTCCTATTGTATCGCTAAGTCTAGATTATTGTAACAACACTGGCATCCAGGAAAGCTGTCAGTGTAATCTTCATTCTATCTCTGAGAAGAATACTTCCCAGTATGTAAACACAGTGTGATAATAGACTGAGGCACCCTGGTTAAAGTTTGTTCAGACATGTAGTAAAAAGTCTGCAATCAGGATGTTCATAAACTAATCTTCTCATACATTACAATTTTCTTACATTCAGATTCATTTTCTTAAAGTTGGATACAAAATGGAATGTAAATCTTCTAAATGATGAATATGTAAAAAAGACACAAAAACTTATTAACTAAATGGTGACTGTTATTATAAAATGCTCATTTAAATGTAAGCAAACTGCTTAAAATTTTGTAAGACAATTAGGTAAATTGGAACATTAAACATATACTGAAGTTAAGAAATTATTGCAAAACTTTAGACGTTACATTATTGACATTAAAAGTTAAAGAGTTTTTAATCTATAGAAATGCATACTAAGATATTTAGAAATTAAATTATATAAATTTGGAGAATATGCTTTCCTATTGTGTCAGAGGTAGGGAGTATGTGAACAATGTAAATGAAACAAACCCGATTGACAGTTGTTGAAGTTGGGCTGTTCCCTCCCTGCTGTTCATTGCAGTAACCTTTCTTCTTTTTGCATTTTTGATGTTTTCAATAATAAAAAGTTATATACATAGGTAGTAGTTTATATTCCCTTGTATAGCTAATTTTTCTAAAATCCTAGAGATAAGGTGTTATTCTAAATGAAT
>NW_003852495.1:357882-359182 GCF_000181295.1 Otolemur garnettii
ATAAATTAGCACAATTGTTTGGAATAGAACACAGAAGGATATTATTTTCCTAAACTCCTGCTGAGACCATTTGGTTCCATCTCAAAATTGTGAAATTCAGACTGATGAGCTCATTTACTCAATGAGGCAGGTTACAGGTGGCAGGGGAGGCAGGGTTGATCAGACATGATTGGCTCACATTCGGACAGAGTATGGGGTAAAAAGAGAACTTCCTGTTGGAACAACATTTTCTCTCATTTTATGGCAATTTATATTACAATACATTTCTCCCGCTCATTTAATCTCCTGTGTACCATCATTCCATGTATCTTTGGCATTAATGTTTTCTAGAGATCTCCCCATTGAATATTTTATATTTTGATTATTTCTTGTTTTGATGCATTTTATCAAGCATTGATTTTGATTATCTTTGATAAGTCTTATTTTCTTAAAGTTCTTTTTTTTTAGTACATGGAATGATTGGGTATTATTTATTTGTCTTTGTTAAGTTATACTTCACTTTCCAATTTACTATTTTCATATTTTATATTATATAACTTTACTCATCAGAAAATGAAATGTACTTGGTAAGTGTTTTCTTTCCACAAACCATTGCCAAGTATTGCTGGGTTTGACTTGTTCAAGGGACTAAATAATAATGTGGAAAGTTTTCCACATTGTGCCAAAGAGTGAATTTTTACCAAATCAATACACACAAAAATGATTTGTATTAAACAAATCTGATAGTTGTGGTATGTTCCTTAATACTACAAGGTTGTATTACACAATAAAGACATTTGCTGATACCATTGATTCTGACTTTTCTATAGGTTTTGTGAACAAAGCAAAATATATATGAGTCTTTTTTTAAATAAAAGACTAGAGTTTCAGACATTTTTATAGTAATTTACTTGTATTTGAAGTTTTAGTATGCACTTAGAAGCTCTTGGTATTCTTAAGCTATCTAGATTTAAACTATTAAAGTAGCAGATTCATCTCAAACTCTTCATATTTATTCATTTTTCTTACTTTAGAGAAATATTTTAGATGCCCTAAACCCTAACTATTGAATAAGAAAGATGTATTGAATAAACATACATCAATAACTAAGCAAAACTATATTAAAAGTGATTTTGAAATAAAACACTGAAAATTCAAGTGCATTCAATAGAATCTATCCCTTTATTGACTTAAAATTTATGTCAGATAAAGCATATAATAAGTAGCCCAATGGAAATCTATTAGAATTAGGAGGGACTATGTCCCAAACTGGACTCAATAGTGTTTTTCCTTGCTTTCCTACTCTTAATTTTCTAGTTTA
>NW_003852495.1:360483-363494 GCF_000181295.1 Otolemur garnettii
AGAAGTAATTGTAAGTAAGTAATCAAAAAGTAGTTATTTATGATTTGGGATCACTATTTGATAGGGATATATATGAAACAAAAATTAATGGAGCCAAAAAACTCCTCCCGGAGAAATTTGTCTATTTGGTGCTAAGGAAAGGAACTAGAGGCAAGATATCCAACAAGACAAAGTATCTATTTTTTGATAGGTGAGAAAAAAGAGACTTAAGGTACTTCCTTCATTCAGGAAACATTTGCTATGTGTCCACCTGACAGCGACGTCTGATCGAATGGTGATAATTGTCAAGGGTATTTAAATATCTTAAGCATTGGAAAAAATTGGAACATAAGCTGAAGGATCAGCGCTATCCATATGAATTTGTGAGTTTATGAGTCTAGTTTATGGTAGCAAGTTCCCTGTGTACAATAAGAGATAAATAGCATCCTGTGACTATAGCGTTAAGAGATGGAAAGTGTACAAACAGCCTGTGAGGAAGATTTTCTAAAGGTAGAGGGGAAGTATCCTCTAATACCTATTTCAAGTTATTTCACAAGCACATCTGACCCGAAACATTGACACATTATAGTTTTACAGATAAATTGCAGTGATTTCTCTTTAAAATGGAAAGCTGTCACCACATTCTGCACCTATATAACTAACTTTAAAGGACAAATTAATATTGTCCCTTACACTTCAAAGCTTTATTAAAGCATCTTAAAGGGAAATATGCAATTAAGATATAATCATCTTGCTTTTTGCAGTATCCTGTTGAGAATCAGATGATAAATACTCATACATAGTCATTTGTCTATCAGTACAAAACATCATCTATTACAAACATTAACAATTAATTCATTAGTCATAACAGCAGTGTTCCCATTTGAAATTATCAATTACTGATGGTTTCAAGATTCAGAAACTCTGGGCTTCATCTAATTATTAAGAAAATGATGTTTCCTGATGAGACACCATGAATAATTACAAACTTAGAATATCATCCATAGGAATAATGGTTTTAAATTAACTTACTATTTAAGTATGAATAATAGGATAAAGAGTTAAATATCATCATATAGGTATTCCTAAGTGTTTTACACAGATATTTACTGACAAATACCATAAAGAAGTTTTAATTTTGGTATTCTACTCAAATTATAAATATTTCAAAGTATAATAAATTTGGTTAAGATGGTCATTTTTATTACCTTAGTAAATATAATTCACAAAGTTTTCCATCACCTTTTGGGAGTTTTTTTTTTTTTTCCCTAAAGACATATTACTCTTGGAAAGATGTTTCTTTTACATTTTCCTTCTATCAAATGTTGTACTTGGGTAATAGCACAGTCAGATTATTTAGAGCAGAGAATATTTTGTTAGTCTTTTTTTTTTTTTTTACTTTTCACGTACCACAGATAATATTATACTTAAAAATGATTAAATGATTCCTGCATAATTGAACATGTTTTCATTCAGTGAACTTGCCTTCAGTGACTATACACAGCAGATACTGAAGAGACAGAGATGAAAGGCAGCTAGAACTCTCTATAGCTGCCAGCTAGTTAATGTATGGAGAGGGGTTCAGACACATATTCTGATGCAATATTATTTTAAGTCACGAAGCTGTAAGTGGTTGTGTCATTTTACAGTTATCTTTCAATATTCTCTTTCCGTTTTCTGTTTGTTCGCATTCTAAATTCTTGGGCAGTTTATTGGAAATGTTGGTTTTATGATCCATCCATGACTTTCCACTCCTCTAAATTTTACTTCTTCTGAATTTAGGAAACATGACTAACGAAATAAGCACAGTGCTGAAGACGCAGTTCCTTTGTCCTGTCCCCATCAGAAATGTTGAAGTCTCGAGACTTCAGCTTTGTTTACATGCTCAACACTAAATGTTTTCTGTTTTACCCTTGTCAGATTTTTATACATTTCAACACTAGATTCAATAATTAAAATGGCCAAAAACACATTTTCTCTCCAAAGCAGTTATCTATATAAATTTCTCTAAGCCTGAACTTTCAAACACATGCCTATTAACTAAGGTGAAGTAAAACTTTCTCAACATCTCTGAGGATTATTATTTCCCTAATAACATTTTTACTGAACTCTGGTGAAATTAAAATCGCATAGAAAGTATGAATGCATCCTTATGAGGAACTGGCCAATGATTAGAGGTTTGGTGGTGCTTCTAGGTGATATACTCAGGAATTTTTGGACACATCTTGAGGTACCATTATCAAATGTCAAACTAGGATTAACTAATAAGGTGCTGTTAATCTTATGCTGAACACTAAATTTTACAATGATATGATAAACTAGTTTATAGTATGAAAGTGATTTAAGAAATTTTGATTAAAAGGTAGTCATGGGAATTTAAAACTTAAACTTGAAGCATAAATAATAATATAGTAAATACACAAAATCAACAATGGAGAATATTCTTGGTTTGTTCTTTAGAAATGCTATGTTAACGTATTCTCCTAAGAATTTTATGAATTAACATATTGTACAGGCTTCACATAGGAGTAGACCAAGTGTCATAATAGCAATTTCTCCAAAATCACAGCCCTAGTAAAGACCTTAACCAGCATGAAAACCCTCTGTAAGAAAAATGGTAAGAAAACTTGTGAAAGTCTAAACATTTTCTCTCCTTGCGCTTTGGAAGGTTTTATTATACAGAGCTCTCTCATCAGAGCAATGATAAGCACAATAAACCCCTAGGAATAATGTCAGAGAAAGGTAAAAATACAGAGCAAGTGATAACAAAATCACCCCTTCACAGATGGCATTCATGTGTTGACTTTATCAAAATAAAGGAAACAATGGACTCTGAGACTTTTTCCGGAGACCTCCTCTTCTCACGTGGCTAAGTGCTGTCAGGACTTCATTCTCCAGGCTACTGGAGGACATTAATCAGAAATAGTTTACGTTGGGTCATAAGGCTCCTTGGCTTCCAGAAATAGAAAATCTATAACATTAAATAGGTCCTGAATGTATGAAATAATTTTCTTTCTTTTTTTTTTTTTTTT
>NW_003852495.1:363678-385754 GCF_000181295.1 Otolemur garnettii
ACCCGCCACCTTAGGTGTATGTGGCTGGCGCCTTAGCCGCTTGAGCCACAGGCGCTGAGCCATATGAAATAATTTTCAAATGGAATGTTTTCTATGTGCATAGTATAAATAGGAAAATAATGAGAGGTATTTTAATATTCTTACTGTGAGAGGTTTTATGTCCTTTTGAATATGTTTTTAATCTCATATTATACACATTTTGGTTCAAGTCCAAATTCCACAAATTGTAATTGGCTGTTATGTGAAAGGACACTGTTAGTGGGTGTATGATAGTAGTGAAGCTAAGGCTATCCAAACATCGGCCAGCTGACGTTACAGACAGCATATCCTTGACCAGAGATAGGCAATACCACTTCTACCTAATGGTTAGTCTGAAGGAGAACTGGATTATGACAGTAATTAAGGAAGCTCCATCTCACCTGAGGAAGGCAACTTAAAATACAAGTTAAATTCATGTTGAGCGAGTAGCAAAATATTCATAAAAAGATGCTTGTTTTAATGTTACATCAAATGGGATTTTCAGTAACAACTGTAATCAAATACCTTAATTGACTCTCTCACAATGAATCCTGAGAGAGGGAGTGAAAAGAACATTTAATGCTGTTCAATGATTACATATATAATTCTATAAATCCAGAAGAGTAAGACATCATCTTGTTTTTCATCTGTCAGTTTGAATATAACAGGAGGCATCAAGTATGTAATTCTTTCCAAATAAAATTTCAAAGTACTTTTAAGAGAAAGCTTTTATGGTAATCACACTAGGAAACTGTCTTTTTTATATAAATGAGACCTCCAATGTAACATATTTTCTTAATCAAATGGGCACAATTCCAAATATACCAGTAAATTCTTGCAATCCTGCACTTTTAAATCAGATGTTCTTTGGCTCCAATTTTCGTTTGTATGTTCAAGTCATTTCAGTAAGAAGTATTATTTAGAGTGTTGAATTTCCTCTATATGGTCTAATTTGCTGATGCATAATATGGAAAACTACTAACCTTAAACCTCACTTTGCCCAAAATTATGATTAAAAATTCCTACCACAATTAGTTGTTTTTAGCATGAGTAGACAATTATGTAAAGTCATCTACCTTAACATCCAGAAAGTGATGGACACATACTAGACATTAAGTATCTGCTTATTCTGTTGTATAATATTAAATCCTTACAAAATTATATAAATTGAAAAATAACATTCATATCTATAATTATGGAATACGGATGATTATGAGACAAAGATTAACAAAATGCTGTGTAATTATTATATCACAAAATATTTATTTCATATTAAATTAAGATGTTATACATGAAACTATAAAAATTGTCTAACATTTAGGGTAGCCATTCTTCATCTTAGTTTGGGGGAAAGATTATAATTTTCGTTTCTAATTTGTATATTTTTTCATTGAATTTAGAGAAGCTCTAATTTAGTAATCATTTCCTTGATTAAGTGAAAGATGTTAAAATGGTGTCCCATGTTTATTAAGCCTAAAATCAAGAAGATTAAAACCTGGTGATTAGGGCAATGCCTGTGGTTCAGTGATTAGGACGCTGGCTCCTTATACTGAGGGTGGCGGATTCAAACCCTGCCCTGCCCAAACTGCAACAATAAAATAGCCAGGTGTTGTGGCAGGCACCTGTGGTCCCAGCTACTTGGGAGGCTGAGGCAAGAGAATTGCTTAAGCCTGCTAGTTGGAGGTTGCTGTGAGCACCTCCACAACACTCTACCGAGGGTGACAAAGTAAAACTCCGTCTCAAAAAATAAATAGATAAATAAATAAATAAATAAATGATATAAGTGTTATTTGCACAGAATATAGCTTCAAGATAAATAAAATATTCAAAGGAAGATCATTTATGAAAAGGTTAAGAATTTAAGAATGTAAGCCATGACTTCTATATATCTCACTATACCTGATTATCTGGGAGAGAATATTTATCGTATCTCCTTTTACCCTTGGGCTAACTAGTTCAGGACTATTTAACACATCATAATGTATTATTTACTTTATATCTATATATATAACATTTAAAATTACATATAAATCGTTATTATTTATTTAGGAATGCTTACCACACCATTTTCAAGAATCTAAAGGCAGTTTAATTTCTTTTTAAATAATTAAACTGACCAAATAGGTATAGAGAATGTCTCTGCAGTGAATAGCTGGAACATATCTGAGTACACAGTTAGTGGATCTGGATTCTGAATATTTGTGGGTGATCTTTCAGTTGTAATTATATCCCCTCACAACCTCTTCAATGTTATTATAGTGCCTAAAACATTTGATGTTACTAATGTAAATTTTCTGAATCCTATTCTAAAAGATAAGTTTCTTTCTTTGTAATCTCTCTACCTGCTGAGTGTCTCATGCTTAATAAATGTTGAATGAATGGGTGAATTGAATGATAAATTAGTATTTCACTGACAATGTTATATATTGCTACTTTGGAATGCCACAGTGATTTTTTATTTAAAAAGAAAATAATGAGGAAAACCTCTCAAGCATTTGTGTGGCTTTTCTTGCTGACTTACCACGGAATTTTCAGTGTTAAAAGTTTAATGCCCTTACGTTAGGTAATTATTCTGTGAAATCTCTACAAATTTACTTTTTTCTTTTTGCTTCTTTCTTCTTTTGTTTTTTTCTTTTTTGCCTATTTTTGTGAGCAGAAAGATTATTCTAGATAAATCAACGATGCAAGAAAACTTAAAATTCAATTCAAAAAAGTTGTATATTTATTTCTATACATGCCTGAAATCTCAGTAGCTTTTGTATGTATTTTTCTGTTTCTTAAAGTCACAAAGCATCAAATATTTAGCATAAAGTAAGCATTTGATCCCCTGGAAGATGACAAGTTTGGTAGAACATCTGTGTAATGTAAATGCCTTGAGGTTAAAAAGTGGAAACCTGCCTCTATGGAATAAGCTTAGCACATAAATATCCCGTTCACATTCACCAGAATAGAAACTGGATTAAATTAAAAAAGTTGACATTTCAGAGGATGATTGTAAAATCACGCATGTAGGTCCAAAAAAAAAAAATAGCTACAGAATTACTTGATAGAAGAAAAAAGACAAAGAAGCCTAAGGAAGAGAAAGAACTAAAGTTTTTAATAAGCTCAGTAGGAAAGAGCTATGGGCAGTGGCTATCCTTGAAATGAACACAGTTGGGGGAATCCATGATGAAAAGATGAAATAATGTTTGATGTTTTCTTACACTATACATGGTGCATTTCCGTTATCAAATGATTACGATGTTATAGTTATTTAAAAATATAATTTGATATCTTATTCTCCAACAATTCATTATTTTTCTTTTCAGTAAAATGATCTGGTGGCTTTTATTTTTGTAGAAAAGAGCTCCTTTAAGTTAATGACCAATAAACTCTTTTCTGCTCTATTAAGCAATGTTACATTTTTTAGTGAACTTATGTGTGTAATTTTGCATTTTTTTCAAGAGTACAAACTTCATCATGACCAAAAATTACCTTCTTCAAAAATCATATGGCCTTTTTAAAAACATAAATAATTTGATAATTATATTAAATTTGATTTATCCTTTAGGCTTCAATTGTAATTAACAATTTAGACATTAACTAGGGCATGGAATTGAAGACCTTGAATAGGCATCACAAATCTTTTGTACTTATTACCTTGCACTTTTAAAAAATTCTAATCAGTTAAAGAGATAATTGATGCTATGTCATTTTGTACAGTTATTATAAATGTATGCATAAGTATAAATTTTAACATGAATTTTGCATTCCTATGAGTACAAGTAAATATTTTTTTCAGTTTGATTTAAAAATTTTGCAGTTTTCTAAACTTCATTAAGTGAACATGTTCTTAATATAAGGTGACCAGACATCCTGCTTTTGGTGGGGCAGTCCTGATTTTTAACAATTTGTCCTGCATCCCATGGAGTTTTTAAAAAGGCCCAATTTTTGGAAAGAATGCATGACAAGCTGGGGAATGGCGGGAAAATGGGAAGGAAATATACGGTTTTCAGCTGCCATGTGGCTATTTCTCCAGGATATGAGTTTTATATTATTTCTGTTAATTCTATAATGTTAAACTTTAATAATAACAAATAATTGTTGAGAACTGATTATTGAGAACTGCTTATCAAAGTTCTCGTTGTTGATCAGTTGTTAGAATTTGACCACCATTGTTTGGACTTAATGAACAATGGCATTTTTTGGCATTGGCAACCAGGAAAACATTTTGTAACTGTCTCTCAGATGATACACACTGTACTGAGTGCTAGTTAAACAGATGATGTCAATAAATAAGCTATTCAGATAATTTAGGTAAGTAATTTATTTATTTATTTCATGAATTTGGCGGACAGTACTCATATTATTTATATTTCATAGTGGTGGCAAAAAGTCTAGGGCCTGCTTATGACTTACAAGGTACCATTATTAAAAAAATATATTGATAAGGAAAAGGATAAATCTTGGGCATCAGCAAAAATCACAATAGAGAACAAATGGTTAGAAATATTTCATCATTTTGAAACAAACCATGTTCCATTCAATAATGCACTAAAAACTGTGGGATACGCGCTGTCCTTACCAGGAACTAATGCTGTGACTGAACGTGTTTTTTTCTATGGTAAATAAAGTGTGGACATCAGAAAAATCCCAATTAAGTGTTGAGACTTTGAAAGCCATTTTATATGTGAAATATAATTTAACAAATTCTTGTGAACAGTTTCATGACCTTTTAAACAATGACAGCAATCTACTAAAAAAAAAATCACTCAAATGAGAAATATGCCAAAGAATAAAATAATACTATACGTAATTTTTTTAATGATTATATTTGCAAATTTTACTTATGTTGAAATTTAAAAATATATTACAATACTATTTTTGCATTCTATGAAATTTTTTTTTGCTCCATATAGACCAAATTTTTAATTAAGAACCCCCCCCCCCGTCGTCAATGGTGTCCCACGTTACCAATGTTAATATCTGGTCACCTTATTTTAATACTAACCATATATGATGGTGTAAATACAGAATGGTAAAGCTCAGTCATTTAAAATCATCCAATGATAAAACAGCTGTGCTTTACATATACATACATCTATTATCTAGGCTTAGCAAATTCAGTCATAAAACAATTTCAAGGATAAAAATTGCTTGAAATGTCAATAACAAAATACTCACTTAAAAATTTTAAAAATAAATTTGCGTAGCCAGGCATGGTGGCTAACGCCAGTAATCCTAGCACTCTGGGAGTCGAGGCTGGTGAATTGCCTGAGCTCCTAAGTTCAAGACCAGCCTGAGCCAGAGGGAGATCCCATGTCTAAAAATAGCCAGGCATTGTGGCGGGCACGTATAGTCCCAGATATCTGGGAGACTGAGGTAAGAGAATCATTTGAGCCCAATAGTTTGAGGTTGCTGTTAACTATGATGCCCCACCACTCAAGCCCAGGGCGACTGAGTGAGACTCTGTCTCAAAATAAATTAATAAATAAAAAGAATGAATACATTTTCATAAAGAACTATCTCTCCACTAGAAAGAAGTCTGGCAAGATAATTTTCTAAGAATGAAGAAGAAGTTCTGCTTTTCAAAATACTCCCTGTGACATTATCTAATGCTAACAGCTATACTATTCCCAGGCCAGTTGGAAAGCTTTGGCAGCCTTGGTAATGGAGCTACTGGCATAATACAGGTATCTATTTCAGAGGAATACTTGGGGTTGGGTGCTCAAATTGTAGCAAGTGCAGTTCTGATGAATTCACTAGACAGTGTGGAGGAGGATGGGCAGCAAAAACGGAGGAAACATCAACACAAATCATAACCACCGACACTTGGTTTAAATCCTTTTACAAAAATCTGTTGAGACTTCTTTGAGTTATTACTCTTTTAGAAGCGTGTTCCTTGGTTTCTAAGTCTTTGGAAATTTTTCTTTTTAATTTCTGGTGATGATTTTACTTCAGTTGCATTATAGTCAAAGACACAATCTGTATCATTTCAATTCTTTTAATTTTTTAATAGTGAGATTCAGAAAATATGATGAAGCGTAGCATTTACTCAAGCCCCAGACTGGGAATAGCCATGCAGAAAACACAGAGTCCAGAGAAATGGGGTCAGTGCTCTGAAGTAGAAAGTTAGAATCTTGCTTTTAAGGAGAAGACAAAGACATGTAGTAGCATTATGTCATTTTCTATACAAAGCTTATTTGTGAGTTACAATAATGTAATTAGCTACAGTTTCATTTGTTTTCTTTACAGCTTGTTTTCATTTCCTTTATTGCACACACCACACTTGCTGAATGAAGGACACAACTTCATCATTTAAACCTATCGAAGTTGGTTTTGTGGCCTGATCTGTGGTATGTCTTGGTGAATGTTCCTTGGGCACTTGAAAATCATGTGTTCTGCTGTTGCTTTGCAGAATATCTATTGAAAGCTGTTAGTGGATAATATTGTTGAGTTCTACATCTTCAAATGTGTAGGTTTTTTTCATTTGGCAATTTTGGGCTAGTCCTGCTGTTTTTCTCTTCTTCTTCTGAAACTCAAACAACATGAGCATTAAATCTTTCGTTATACTTCCGCAGATCACTGAGGCTATGTTAACTTTCATTTTTCAATCTATTTTTGGATTGGGTGATTTCTAATTCCTGTCTTCCAGTTCATTGTTTCTTTTTCCCCCCCTTCCCTTTTAAAGTTTATGAGCTAGAAAGGTGAGCACTCACTCTTTAAATTCTAGGGGTCAAACCTGCCACAGGTTATGTTGGTGGAAACTTCCACGGATTCACTGAGGGATGCTGAAAAGGAAGCCCATCTGCCTCATCAAACCTCCTCTCCTCTCCATCTCCACTCTTCACCTGCCCAACTGACCTGGCATGAGAAATGGCTTCCTTCCTTTATTCATAGTAGAAATACATTTTCAGTCTAGAAAGAAAATTAGTGTTTCTGACTTATGATATATTTTGTTTTTTCAGACGAGTACAACAGAAATATGCGCACTCACACATGCACACATTACAGAGATGATTAAAGACAGATGCTCCCAAATTACATTATTTTGTTTTAGGACTAGACTAATGACTAAATATTACATTTAAATTCAACAATTAAAGTAACTGCCATCAATTTGATAAAAAAATATAACTTGCTAGTAGTCAAACAGATAAAACGTGGTTAACATACACATATTCCTTTTCTTTGTAAGTTTTATTTTAGTTACATTGTATTTAACATAGTTAATGGATTTTCTAAAGAAGTCTAAATGACATAATATTTTAACAATTAGGGGGAAATATTTTTCAGTAATTTTTAGCTGACATTCTGGGAACATTTGATGAAAAGTATTTGAATTTAAATTGTCCAAAAAATAAATAAACTTACCAAACATTTCTTCTAAATAACTGACATTTCAATGATGTTTACACTATCTTTAATATTTGACATTTGTAAAGCATGCAATTATGGAAAATATTCATATAGGTGGAAAACAGTTTTTGAAATATATTTTCATTGTGACTGCATAGTAGCTACATAGCAAAGTTAGTTTTCTGCCTTTAGCATAATGTCTTACCACTTATTAGCCTCTGATGCTTTCCATTTCAGGAAATTTCCTACACAACATTTTTAAACAGATGTTTGATTTCTGAAATTAAAAATTTTATTTCTACTTGGTCATTTAAAAATATGCTACATTAATTGAACTCATATGTCAATGAACCATTTTTAAAGGAAAGAAAGCTCTTTTTCAGTTATGTACCATGAAAATGAATTCTCTTCAACCGTACGATCCATCCCTAATTCCCTTCAATCAGCATATTATGCCTTTGTTGGGTTGTATTCAGATACATGACCTTACCCACCTGCATTTGAACATACTCTAAGAGGCAAATTCCTTGCTCTCACATTAACATCTCACACTGCAATACAAAACATTATCGACCTGTGATAGAGATAATTTTGTTCTGTTTTCTTTCCTAAATTTTAAAATCAACTTCTAAAAGTCATGGATTTCAGAAAACTTTCCCCTGAGATTTAATGTACTAATGATTCAAACCTACCCATGATGAAGATTTAAGGATGGAACTTACATATTTATATCCAGTGGCTATACTTCAAATGGTTGAAAATAATAAGACCACAATGGTCAATAACTAGCCTTCTAAAATTTGAGATGTGTGACTCTGTATTTAATGTTTTTAATGAAGGTAAAATTATCATGCCAGTATTTAGTCAGGTATAAAGTGGCAAAGGGAAGTCAGAGCTTTTAAGGTTATGTAAATTGTTTAAATAAGACCCAAGTAAGTATTCTAACACTTGCCCTATTGCCACTCTAACTCAAAGCACGTTTTGGTTAATTATCCAGGGGAAAAATTACATTAATACAGAAAGTAGTTTTAATTCTCCATTAATTTCCTTATAAATAATTTTCCAAATTTTGAAACAATTTACTATGACTCTTTTTCTTGTGTTAACAGTATTTATGATGTCATTAAAGATTCCCACAAAATAACTCCCTAACAGGATATGAAAAGAAGCTCTCTAATGATATTAAAATGCAAATTATGTGTGGAAAGCTAATTCCAAGGAAATTAGAATTGCATAAATAACAAAAGATTATGATACGGGAATTCTGTAAATATGAATCTATAACGTATTAAAATAGCTGATCTTAAAGCTATACATTACCCTGATTGCAAATCTTGCTTTTCTTATTATTTTTAATTGACACATAATAATTATACACATTAATAGGATACAGTATCATATTTTGATACATATATACAATGTATAAATATAATAATCAGTGTAATTAGCACATATACCACCTCAAACATATGTGACACATATTGTAGATAAATAAATTCAACAAGTTTATTTTCTAAGCTATATTTTAATAGACACAGCCCATTTTCCCATTTTGAAATGCATTATCAAAACCGTATGTTCTTACAAATTATCAACCGCTCTACTAATATTGCTATTATCAGATTCCAAGGTTAATTTTCATACCTGCAGAAAATTGCTAACAATAATACTTTATGTCAAAATTATAATAAGCATAATGTATATACTAAAACACTTTGACTACATGACTTTAGCTTATGGCAAGTTCCTTCTTTCAGCAAAGATTACTTTTCCTTTATGTTATAATTTATTTTGCTTCTATTTGCTTCAAAATAAAATTTTTATAATCCTCAACACGCCTACTTTACTTTAAATATTTTTAATTGAAAAATAAATTTTTACCTGTCTACCCTCTTACTCACCACACTCTCATAAATCATATTCCCTTAGTATAGCTGAGTTCTGATTTCAGTATTTCACTATGAGATAAAAACAAATTCCTATATCATTTGCATATTGCTATAGTGATTTCAACAATGCCTTGTACTATAACTAGTCCCACAGATTGAGTCAACTTAATCTGTACCCCTTTGAGGGCATTGTTTTGGAATTCAGCCTTTGAGGTTTGTTCTGTCTAGAGGCAGACTCTTTTTAGTTGTTTTTCTTCTTGGTTCTTTCTGGTAAACCTGTTTTCAGTTTGGCATGCATCTCGACTGAAACAGCAAGTCTTCTCTTACTTGTTTCCTTCCACGTCACCCACTTACTTGGGGAGATATCTTAGACAAGGACTTTCCTCTATTCTGTTTGAAAGAAAGTCAGCTTCTTTGGGAAGAGCTTGGGAGCTCTCTGTTTGATGGCCTGCCTTTACCCTTAGCAAATTCTCTAAGCCATGGCTCCAGTGTTGGAAGCAGGAGGAGTGGCAGATTCCCATCTGATTGATTTTCCTGCTTTAGGAGCTGAGGACTGGGCTGGTGAGACAGCTTCTGATTGTCTGGGCTTGCATCCTCTAATGTGGAAACTACAAGTGGGCCAGAGAAAGTGTGTAAGGACCCTTACATTTCCACTATGAACATAGAACCTGTGAATACTCAGCCTTTCAGGTGCACTCACCAGAAACTTAATCCCTGAAAGAGGCAATGAAGAGGTGGGAGAAATGGGGTGAAAATTGGTAATATTCTACCCCTTCCAGAAATATAAGACGGGGTGTGACTGGAATGTAAGTGGATAAGGGGTTCAATGTTTTTGAATGAGCCTGGAGTGGAATTTATGTTATGCAGAGCAGGAAGAGGGGTGCGGATCATTGTTCACATTTCTCAAACTATCCCTGCTCTTATGGCACTAGGGTAGGTTTTTTGAATAAATATTTCTTCACTTGTATGTTCTGAAAACATAAGCATACAGCAAGCATTGAATGGTTGGGTTTTCCCCCGTGTGTTCACTAGTTCCTCTGGGACTTATGGTCCACATAGTTCCTTGTAATTAATGCCACTTGATGAGTGGAACTCACATGTACCTACTTTTGTTTCTGTTTTCTGATTATATTAAAATGAGCATCATAAAGATGTTTAAACAAACCAAAACATATTTTCCCCAGGCAATTAAGCATCTGGTAAAACATATTTAATTGTCCTTTCTCCATGACTGAGAGCAAACCCTCTTCTTTCAGTAAAACAGATCAATCTAAGACATTGCATTATCCGACCGTGTGTGTGTGTGTGTGTGTGTGTGTGTGTGTGTGTGTTTGGGTGTGTGACTGTGTATGTGTTTGAGTCTCTCTTCCCCACAAACTTTTAGCTTCTTGAAGGCATTATAGTGCTTGTTCTTCTTTACATTGCCTGACATATATTGCCAGGTCCCCACCATAGGCTTCAAATATGCCAAAAATTAGTCATTTATTTAATAGGTAACAACTGTCTTGATAGATGTGTGTCACTATATCTAGTTTTTGGTGTTGTATAACCACTGACTGTTACACTTTGAAACAATGTAGACTAATTTGGAAGGGAAGTAAATTTTGGTTAATTCTGAACTGAAGTTACACAAAACACATTGCCAACTTTAAAATTCTGTCACCCAGTTTTCATTTAGGAATGTTGGTATGACTCCTTAGTTGAGTAATAACTGGGGCTAAATGAAAATGCACACAATCTCCTTATCCTCCAGGCACATTTCATTTTCTTGTTCTTTTATTGCACTTCACAGACACTGTTTTATGCAAATCAGCATCAACCCTGCATTAAAGAAGTCTATTGATGCCATTTTTTCAACACATGGTATTTATTTGTGTCTTTCTATCATATTTGTATGATTCTTGCAATATTTCAAATTTTTCATTATTGCTAAATCTACCATGATATGTTGTGATAAATGATCTTTAATGTTACTATTGTGATTGCTTTGGGTCATCATGAACTGTGCTCTTTTAAGATGGCAAAGAATTGGTAAATGTAGTGTGTGTTCTAACTACTTCACCAGTGATCCTTTCCCCTGCCTTTCTCCTTAGGCCTCCCTTTTCTCTATGATACAACAGTATTGAAATTAGGTTAATTAAATATTCTACAATGACCTCTAAGTGATTAAATAAAAGGAAGAGTCATACATCTCTCACTTTAAATCAAAAGCAAGAAATGATTAAGCTTAGTGAGAAAGGCATGTCAAAACCATGACAGGCTCAAAGCTAGACCTGTTGGCCCAGTTAGCCAAATTGTGAAAGCAAATAAAATATACTTGATCCTAGGCTATAGTTATGATTTATCTTTCAAATGAAAGTGTGAGTGATTATAAATAATGAAGGAGGGAAGGAGAGGGGGATGGGAGGGGTGGAGGGTAGTTTGATAGAGGGATGGTAAACTGTGGGACCTCACCTATGGAGCATATTGCAATGGTACAAGTCAAATGTATCAAGTATAAAACATAAACATCTTAACACATTGATTAAGTAAATGAGCTGAAAGCTATATTGGATGTAAGCACTCCAATTTGTACAAAAAATCAACACATTGAACTCCACAAAGGCAAAATGTATTCATGATCTATGTGTATATGACTTAATAAAAGGAAAAAAATTGATAATAGAAAAAGAGAAGAAAAGATTCAGGAAAAAGAAATCAATGAATATTGATAATACAACAATTAAAAACACAGTGTAACAATTAAAAAATATAAATATCAAAAAAAGAGAAAGAAAAGTACTTGAAGGAAATTAAAAGTACTAGGCCAGTGAACACATGAATGATAAGAAAATGAAATAGCCTAATTCTAATATGGAGAAAGTTATAGTGGCCTGGACAGAAGATCAAACCAACTGTAATGTTCCCTTAGCCAAACCCTAATCCAGATCAAGGCTCTATGTCTCTTTAATTATATCAAACCCAAGAGAGAAATTATATCAAACCCTACAGAGAAAAATTTAAAGCTGATTCCAGGTTGATTCATGAGAAGAATCACGAAGAGAGAGAAGCCATTTCCATAACATAAAAGTATAAGGGGAAGTAGCAAATGCTGATGTAGAATCTGTGAAAAGTTATCCAGATCTATCTAATGTAGTTGATGAAGTTGGCCATGGTAAGCAAAATAATTTCAATTTAGATGAAACATGCTTCTATTGGAGGAAGATGCCACCTAGGACTTTCATATCTGCACAGCTCAAGCAATGTCTGGCTTCAGAGCTTCAAAGTCAAGGCTGACCTTCTTGTTATTAGCTAACAAAGCTAGTTACTTAAAGTTGAAACCAACGCTCATTTACTATTTCAGAAGTTCTAGGACCTTGAAGAAGTATGCCAAATCTACTTGGCCCATGCTCTATAAATGGAACAACATGGTCTAGATGACAGACCATTGAATATTTTAGACCCACTGTTGAGATCTATTTCTCAGAAGGAAAATAAAAATTCTTTCAAAATATTACAGGTTATTGATGATACACTTGGTCACCTGAGAGATCTGAGGAAGATGTGAAGATTAAGGTTTTCATGCTGCTAATATAACATCCATGTACACTGTGGATAAAGGAGCAATTTTGAATTTCAACTCTTATTATTAAAGAAATAGATTTTGTAAGGCTTTAGCTGTCATAGTGATTCCTCCAATGGATCTGGGCAAATTATACTGAAAACTTCCTGGAAAGGATTTATCATTCAAGATGCCATTAAGAACATTAAAAACATAGGAGGAGGTCAAACTATCAACATCACTAGGAGTTAGAAAGAAGTCAACTGTAATCTCTGTGGATGAGTCTGAGGAATTCCAGACTTCCTTAGAGGAAGTAACTGCAGATGTGAGGGAAATAACAAGAGAACCAGACTTACAATTGGAGATGAAAAAGGCATTACTTCTTATGGAGAAGCAAAAACCACAGTTCCTTGAAGTTAAATTTGCTATTGAAGTTGCTGTAAACATTGTTGAAATGACAACAAACGATTTAAGTTATTCCACAAATTTAGTGAATAAAGCATATGCAGAGATTGAGAAAGTTGACTCAAATTTTGGTTTACTGTGATTTAAATGCTATTAAACAACATCCCATGCTACAGAGAAATCTTTCATGAAAGAAAGAGTGAATGATGTGGAAACTCCATTGTCTTATTTTAAGAAGTTGCCATAGACACCTCAACCTTCCTCAACCATCACCTGATCAGTCAGCAGCCATCAACATTGAGACATGAGCCTCCACCAGGGGTCTTAGAAATGTTATGACTCTCTCTATGCTCAGAGAATCATTAGTATTTCTTAGCAATAAAGTATTTTAATTAAGGTAGGTATATTGTTTAAAGACATAACATTATTGCACATATAAGTCTCAATATAACTTTCATATGCCTTGGGAAATCAAAAAAATTGTGCCTCTTACCTTACTGTGATAGATAACTGCTTTACTCTGGTCAATTGTAACCTAACCCACAATGGCTCTGAGGTAAGTCTGTACAAGTTCAAAAGGAACACAGAGTCCCATGACACATTTACAAAGGAAACATTTTTGGCTCATAAAACAGATTCACCCATATAAAAAACTTATTAAGTTGATATAATTTTCAAAAATTACCTCTTTTGGACGTATGCCTTCTTTTAATAGATTGTGCTAGCTTTCACTTCAATTGACAGCTGTCCTCTTGAAATCATATTTAATAAAAATAAATAAAATAAAAATTTAGTGATAGGAAAATTAAATTATACTCTAGTGATTCCATTGAAAATAGTTTCAAGCTGTAGAGTTAAATTTACTGGAGGGAGGATTCTAATAGAATGTCAGAATCGCCAGTGCAATGTTAAGCACAACAGGAGTTTAACAAATACCAGTTTGACTCAATGTACTATATTTGCCCCAGGTTACAAATGCTGGAAAAAAATGTAGTATCCTTCCTTTCTTTCTGTAAAAGGCTGGAAAAGGCTAATGTTTCCATGTCCTCAAAATATGGTAATTAGCTTAGAAAACCTACAAGCAAGTTAAAGGTGAAAATATTTATTTTAGTATAAAAATAGGGACAAATCCCAGTTGAGAGATTTTAATTAAAGTAATCTCTATCAGAATATTTATTTTTTGGGGGGCTGTTTATATACATCAGAGTAAGCTTAAATATTATAAAGACACTATTAAAATTATTGTAATTTTATTGAGATTTTAATGCCCTTAAAGTCTTGAAGTTATTTATTTAATAACTTTTGTTATGATTTATATATCTGTATCAACCAAACACGGTAAGGGAACAACAAAACTTTCTATGTCTTCTAAGCATAAACTATATACTGTTCAATATTTTTATACTGAAAATAACAGGTAAAATATGAAAATATTTAAAAATTATTTTTACTTTCTGGGAGGCCAAGGCAGCTGTTTTGCCTGAGCTCACAGGTTTGAGACCAGCCTGAGCGAGTGCAAGACCCTGTCTCTAAAAAATAGCATGGTGGTGTGGCAGGTGCCTGTAATGAGCTACTTGGGAGGCTGAGGCAAGAGAACAGCTTTAGCCCAAGAGTTTGAGGTTGCTGTAAGCTATGATGTCAAGGGACTCCATCATGAGTGACAAAATGAGACTTTGTCTCAAAAAGAAAAAAAAAATTATATTTACTTTAACTTAAACTTATATGTAAAAATAAGTCCCCTCATTATTTTTTTAAGTGAGAAAGTATAGCTTAGATTATTTTACTGTACTTAAGTGAAAGAATAGAATAAATGATGCTGTATTTATTTGATGTTTCTAATTTAATAGCAGTAACCACAAAGAAAAAAATTAGATTTTAATGTAGGTCACAAACTGGTAAATAAGAATTCAACTCTAGACAATGATTTCATACCTAAATTCTGAAAACACACTGTTTTCTCCCTAGACTAGTATAAACATACACATTCCAGTACCAAATTCAATCTCACCTTATTGCTAATGTTCAGTATAATTATTAAAACTATAAAACTACCCTTTTAATTCTTAAAGATCTCCTGATTTGGATAACAGAGCTATATAGTTACTTAACCACTGATTTCACAAAATCCTGATATCCTCTTATTTAAGTACTCTTTTAGGGTAGATTTAAGGTATTCGTTGTTGGTGTTACATGGATAAATTGTATAGTGGTGGAGTCAGAGCTTTTA
This sequence comes from Otolemur garnettii, assembly GCF_000181295.1. Classification (NCBI taxonomy): domain Eukaryota; kingdom Metazoa; phylum Chordata; class Mammalia; order Primates; family Galagidae; genus Otolemur; species Otolemur garnettii. Next base: position 379,097 of record NW_003852495.1, read on the forward strand.
GTGTACCTGTCACCTAAATAGTATGCACTGTACCTGACAACCAATTTTTTGTTGCTCATTCCAGCCTCAGCCTCCCATTTCTTAGTCTTCAATGTTCATTATACCACTCTGTATGACCATGTATACTCACTGGTTAGTTCTCACTTATGAGTACATGAGGTTTTTATTTTTCTATTTATGAGATTTGGCTTCCAGTTCCCTCCAAGTTGCTGCAAAAAACATATTTCTATCTTTTTATAGCTGAAGTATCCTATGACACATAGTTATAAAATACAATGTTACATTTAGGCAGGGGGTACCAAAAATGTGTATACGTTTTATGAAAGGAAAGAAACTATGAAAATTCTAATACTCAACATGTACCAATAATGTTTGTTATATATTTCATCTTGTATCTCTGGTAATTTCAGAAGTCAAATGTAACTTGAATATTACAATTTTAAGGCAGATCTTTCCTTACCTAAAATATGTATACATTTTTTGGCTCCCTCTGTATATATGTGTGCATATCTCTATACACACACCACATTTTATTTTTATCAACTCAAGAGTTGATGGACACTTTGATTGATTCTCCATCTTTGTGATTGTGAATTGTGCTGCAATAATCATTGAACACATGTGTATTTTTGATGTAATGGCTTCTTTTCCTTTGGTGATATGCCTCAGTAGGAGGATTGTTGGAGTGAATGGTAGTTCTACCTTTTAGTTCTTTGAGGATTCTCCATACTGTTTTCCATAGAAGTTGTACTAGTTTACATTCCTGGAAATAATGTTTAAGTGTTCTCTTTTCATCTCATTTATACCAGCATCTATTGTTTTTCAACTTTTTAATAATGGCCTTTCTGACAGGAATAAGGTGGCATATCATTGTGGTTTTAATTTGCATTTCCCTGATGATTAGTGATATTGAACATTTTTGCACGTTTCTTGATCATTTGTACGTTTTCTTTAGAAAGTATCTGTTCATGTCTTTTGCTCACTTTTTAATGTTTATATCTTGCTGTTTTATTTGAATTCCTTATAGATTCTAGATAGTACTCCTGTGCCAGATGCATATGATTTGTGGCTATTGTCTACCAATCTATAGATTGTCCATTTGATAGTTGATTATTTCCTTTCCTATGCAAAAACTGTTTTATTTAATTAAGTCTAATTTATTTATTTTTGTAGTGCTACATTTGCTTCTGGGGTCTTATAAATTCTTTGCAAGGTCCAATGTTCAGAAGAGATTTTCCTAAGCTTTTGCTTAGAAATTTTATGATGTTATGTATTATATTCAGTCTGTATTTCCTCTTGAGTTTATATTTGTCTGTGGTAAGAGAGATGCAATTTAATTTTTCTGCATGTGGCTGTCCAGTTTTCCCACCACCATTTATTGAATGGAGTGTCCTTTCCTCTGTGTTTGTTTTGTATGCTTTGTCGAACATCAGCTGGTTATGGGTTTATATGGTTTTATTTTAAGGTTTTCTACTTTGTTCCATTGATCTGAGTCTACCATTGTACCAGTCCACGCTGTTTTGGGTACTATATCCTTGTAGGTAAGTTTGAAACTTGTGATGCCTCCAGATTTTTCCTTTTTGCTGGTATTTGCTTGGCTACTTGATCCTTTTGCAATACCACATGAAATTTAAGATTATTTATTTGTAATTCTATAAAAAATTACATTGGTAATATATTTTAATGAAAATTGCACTAAGCTGTAAATCACTTTGGGCAGAATAAACATTTTAACAATATTGATTCTTCCAATCCATGAGCATAGGATGTTTTCCCATTTTCTTTTGTCATCAGTAATTTTCTTTATTATTGTTTTGTAGCTCTTCTTGTGGAAATCTTTCACCTCCTTGGTTAAGTATATTCCCAGATAGTTTTCTTTGCAGCTATTATAAATGGTATTTAGTTCTTGATTTGATTCTCTTCTTGGCTGTTTTTAGTATATTCAACTGCTGATTCAAAAGACTGGTTTATGTACATTCATTTTTTAACCTGAGCCTTTATTGAATCTATTGATTCTAGGCGTCTTTTGGGTCTGTTATGTATAAGATCTTACTATCATCAACAAACAGGGATAATGTGACCTCTTCCTTTCTGATTTGAACTCCCTTTACTTATTTCTCTTGCCTTATTTCTTTGGCTAGTACCTCCACTATTGTTCTTATTGGAAATGATGAAAATAGGCATCTTATCCTGATCTAGTTCTTAAGTGGAATTCTCTTAATTTTTCCCCATGCAATATGTGATTGACTATAGATTTGTCTTATATGGCATTTATTATTTTAAGGTACAACCTTCTATGCTGAGTTTTTTTTAATGTTTTTATCATGAAAGGATCCTGGATTTTTTCTCAGATGCTTTTTCTGCATCTATTTGATCAAAATATTAATCCACAGCATTAACTAAAAGCAATTGTTATTCATATTTTATATATTTTATCCAGTATAGTTAAAAAAATCTTAAAATGTTCAAGGATTTTTAAAAAAAATTATATTGGATCTTCATTTTTAAATAGAACTAAAAGATAAATTTCAAATACAATAGAGTTAATTTATGTTAGAGAAACATTGATAAATATTGATAATTTTGCATACACTAATATAATCTTCACCATCACCAAAGTACAGAGCAATTTTATCACTAACAAAATTTCTCTTGTCCCTTTCTGTAGTTAATCCATATCCTGACATGCAACTCCAGAGAAACATTGATATAGTCATTCTTTCTTCTATCATTTTATCTAGTGTTTGATTTTGTTAAATTTAACATGTCTTTGAGGCTCATCCATGTTCTTGGATGTATGACTACTGTGTTCATTTTTATTATCAAATAATATTTTTAGTTGTTTCTCCATTCATCCATCAGTTGATGGACATAAGTCATTTCCTATTTTGGTTATATTAACAAAGCTGGAAAGAACAGTTATGTTTAAATTTCTGTATGAACTTCTATTTTCATTTGAGTATAACCTATGATATGAAATATCTGGGCCACATGCTAGGTGTATATTCCTTTTTGTCATGCTAGTATACAGTTTTCCCCAGTGACTACCATGATTCCTACTGGCATGAGTCAAAAATGTTGTTGTTCCACAACTTCAACTGCAATTGCTATTGCCTGAAATTTTAATTTTCTTATATTGGTGGCCATGGAATTGTGTTAACTTGCATTTAGCTGATGGTAAGAGGTATTGCACAAATTCAATCTGCTGATGTATAATTTATTTTTATTTGAAGTCTATATATAAATATGTTGGCTATTTTTACTGAATTTTTATGATATTATTAATGAATTATTAGAGTTATTATATATTCAAACTTTTTAATGAGAAATATTTTGCAAATAAAATTTTCTCTTCTTAGCTATACTTTTTAACTTTCTTAAATGTGTTTTTGAAAGAGAAAATTTCATAACTTTCATAAATTTAATTTATAAGAATTTTATATACTATTGTTTTGTGTCCAGTAAAATAAAACTTTTTTTTAGCCTGAAGCTTTGAAGATTTTTAATCATTATTGTAACAAATGTAGCTTTGTTATTTTGGTCTATACTTCATTTTTAAGTTAAATATTAGGTATAATGCAGATATAAAATTGAGTTGTATTTCTTTGTATTCAAATACCTTGATATATATAGCACTGATTCTTGGAAAATGTTGTCTTTTCCCCTGTTCAATTACTTTGGTATTTTGTTGAAATTCTTTTGCTGACATGAGTATGGGACTATAAGAAAGTTTCCTTGTGTCTGAAGTTATCCTCCACCTCTGCCCTCCATTTCCAAACAAACACTAGTTTGCTTTCTGTTTCTAATAATTTGCATGTCTAGAACTTTTTATATAAAAGGAACCATATAACATATAATCTGTCATGTATGAATTCCTGCAGTTAGCATGATGTTTCTGAGTCATGTATAATGTATCATAAAACAGTATTCAATTGCTTTGAAATCCTTAATAATATTCAATCATTCCACATTTTTGTTTATTCATCAGCAAAGAAATATTTGAATGATTTTAATTTTTCTAGTGAAGAAATCTTTCCCTATATAATTTATCGTGTAACTCATCTATAGATCGTTTATTCATTCATTTATTTTTAATTCAAAGGAAGGATTTAATTTATAATTCATTTTAATTAATATGGAAACTTTTTTTATTTCTTCATGAGTCAGTTTTTATAATTATATTTTATCAAAGAATTTTCCTTCTTGATCAAGATTGTCAAATGCATTATCAAAAGCGTTACTTAATAATATTCCTTATTATTTTATTATTCTTTTAATGTCTGTAGGATCTATAATGACAGTACTTTTTAAATTCAGTATATTGAAATATTTCCATTTTTTCTCTAGCCTATATAGAGATTCATATTTATTTTATGAATCTTTTTTGAATTTTATGAATATTTTATGAATTCTTTTCAAAGAATCAGGTTTTTGCTTTAATATTTTTTTCTAAGCCATGGATTACATACAGATATAGTGTATGGTTTTCAAATAATTGGAGTTCTTTTAGGTATTTGAATGTCATTACTTTATAATGTAATTTTATTGTGATTAGAAAATATTATTTGCATTACTTTAATCTTTTTAAAATTAGACCTAGTATACTCTGTATTCTACTAAAATTAACATGTACACTTGAAGATAATGTGTATTTTACTATTGTTTCAAATAGTGTCCCATAATATTAACAGTTAAGAAAAAATGTTGCTGGACTCGGTGGCTCACATCTGTAATTCTAGCACTCTGAGTCTAAAGATGGTGAATTGTCTGAGCTCACAGGTTTGAGACCAGTGGGGCAAGAGTGAGACAGAGTCTCTGAAAAATAGCTGAGCGTTGTGGCAGGCACCTGTAGTCCCAGCTACTCAGGAGACTGAGGCAAGAGAATCTCTTGAGCTCAAGAGTTACAGGTTGCGGTGAGCTCTGATGGCAAACACTCTACAGAGAGTGACAAAGTGAGACTCTGTCTCAAAAAAAAATTTTATAATGTCATTCATATTTTCTATGAGTTTACTCATTCTAATGAAAAAGCAGTTGTTAATTGGATTTCTATTTTCCATTATGTAATGTGCTTTTATTTTCCTATTGTTGCTTTCAGTATCCGTTCTTTATCTTTCAGTAATTTGATGTGATTTGATGTATGTGTCTTGATATTACCATTTTTGTTTGGTGCTTTTAAGTAAATATATGTTAACATATTTTGTAAATATATTTTAACATATTTTTAAATAATTTGACCATTAAATTTGCAAAGAAATTTTCTTCCCCCTTTCCACTCATCTCTTCTTTAGGAATTTTGATGGCACATACATTATATTGTTTGATACCATCTAGATGTCATTAAGCCTCTGATTTTGTTTCCAGTAGTTTTTTCTGTTTTCGTTCTGAACAATATCTAATAATTTATCGGGTAACTCATCTATTGTTTCTTGATTATCTTCATTTGGATGTTTGCTTGTCTTTAGCTTCCTTGATCCCTCAGGTAGAGAGACAATTTTTATTAACTATTATCTTAATTACTATTACTGTCACTCCCAGCTTGCCTGACAATCACAGTTAGTCTTCCCCCTCTACAAAATGATACGATTGAGAACTTACTCCTCCCTCCCCTACCAATGATAAAACATTACTCCTCAGAGCTCTAGTGCTTTGTTCACTCTCTGGTACTATCTGGTACAGATAGTCACGTTTTTTTATTCTATCCAAGTTTTGTGGTCATTTTCTGCAAATGAGCCCTAAGTAGTATTTAAATTTTTATTACCAGATTCCAGAAGTATGAATACAGAGGATACCAACAATGTATGTACATTTCTATGTTATTTTTTTTTTAATTTTTCTCAATTTAGTCAGATTTATTAGTGTATTTTTGCATTTTTTTTTCCTGCAGTTTTTGGCTGGGGCTGGGTTTGAACCCACCACCTCTGGTATATGGGGCTGGTGCCCTACTCCTTTGGGCCACAGGTGCTGCCCCGATGTATGTATATTTTTAAAGAGTAAAAAAAAGTATTAAAATTGTAATAGCAAGTCATGTTTGACTTATGAAAGCAGAAGAGATGAAAGATACAGTACACAAGGTAACAAATGTTATCAATATATATTGAGTGATACAATTTTTATAGACTTTTTTTCTTGCTTAAAATGTGTATACATTTTTGGCACCCTCTTATATGCCATCATAATTTTAAGGGAAAAATAATATATTTTATAAAAACATAAATCTTGTCACTCATGAACTCCTTAGCTGCACATTATAGAAAACTCAGCTGAACATAGCCAGGATAGGAAAGGCTCTAAAGCAGAGTAGGTGTATTTAGGAAGCAGAGAGAAAATGAAGGAAGAAATAGGGGGCAAATTCAGAATAAGACATGCTGACTATTGTGAGAATTCATAGAATCCAGTGAATGAAGCTATTTTTATATCTAAAAACTGATGAACATTATTAGTATAATTGGAAGAAAATGTTTAAATATTTACTTCTCTTAAACACTTGGATCTCCATGATAATGTTGCACATCTAAAATTCCAACACTGTGTATGCATAATATTAACACATTCCTAAAAGGTATTTTGTTATTAAACTTATTAACTGCAAAATGTAAAAAAGGCCATCCTCTATTAGTTAAATGATATGAAGTTGATCCACTGTCTTCTTTTTTTTTTT
>NW_003852495.1:385984-393915 GCF_000181295.1 Otolemur garnettii
CTTGAGCCACAGGCGCCGAGCTGATCCACTGTCTTCTTAATAGATATATTGCTACATCTAAAAATAAAAACATTTATAATTTGAAGTACTTAAGATTTTTAGTATTTATGCAAACATTTTCAATGTCCATTATTTTATTAATAAACTAAAATAGTAGATCCATTTTAAAAAGCTGGAAAATGCCTAGGTATGTGCTGAATTGAATTCCCTTTTTTATATTATCAATGAATGAGTAATCTATTAGGTCTATCAATCAGTTTCTCAACTTACCCATTCATTATTTTTAATAATATTTAATAGATGCCACCATATATCATTATCATCAGACCATGCTCACAGAATATTAGAAAAGGAAGTTCAGCAGTCATATATGTCAGTCTTTTATTCTATTTTACAAAAGAATAAAATGATGATCAAAGAGTTTACATGATTTATTCAAAGTTATACACGTAGAAGATATTAAAACTATAATTAGATTGACATCAAATGTTTGTGAGAGTTACAGAAAAGTTGCAAAATAGTTCAGAGTTCCTTCTATCTTTCATTTAATTTTATCTAAAGTAAATAAGTTTCATAACCACAATATTAGTAAAACCAAAGCATTCACATTGTTATAATCCTACTAGCTAAACTAAGGACTTTATTTGGATATTATCCACCTTTCCAGAATATCCTTTTTCTCTATCAATATCTAGTCCAGAAACTGATATTCCTTTTAATCATCAGACTTTGTTAACAATGCTTGTTTCTTCAGGTATTTCCCCAAGGTGTGAAAATTTCTCATCTTCTGTTGACTTTCAAGAGACTGTATTTTTCGAAGCTTGCTAGGCATTTGTTTTGTATAATTCCCCTCTTTTGGATTCCTGTGTTGCTTTCTCATGACCATTTTAAGAGGACACACTTTTGAGTAACAGAGCACCATACTTACCAGTGCATGAAGTCAGGTGCCACATGATGTTACAATGTCTCACTGATAATGTTTGCATAGGTCATGTGGTTAAGACTATGTTTACCTGTTTCTCTTTAAAGTTAACCAATTTTCTTTTTGTGTTGAATAAATATTTGAGGGAAGACCATGAAAATATCCTCTTTCTGCTTAAATTTCCATCTAGGAATTTTACATATACTTTTGGAATTTAGCAATAGTTATTACTATGTTGTTCTAATAGTGTTTTCTATTTGCATCATAATGTCCATATTCATTGAAATGTACTTGTAAAGAAGAGTTGCCCTTTATTTACCAATTATTTTTACAAATAGATATTTACATCAAGTTCATCATACACTTTTTTCCAAATTGTTCCAGCTATGGTCATTGGGATCTATTTCAGATTTTCTCCTATGCCCACCCCCCTTTTTTTTGAGACATAGTTTCAAAAACCCTATGTAGTCACAGCAACCTCATCTCAGTAGTCACAGCAACCTCAAACTCTTGGGCTCACGCGATTCTTTTGCCTCAGCCTCCCAAGCAGTTGGGAATACAGATTCCCGCCACAACGCCCGAGTATTTTTTGTTTCAATTGTCATTTCCAGTTAGCTGGCCTGGGTGGGGTTTGAACCCGCCAGCTTCAGTGTATGTGGCTGGCGCTGTAACCACTGTGCTACCAGCACTGAGCCATGTCCTGTGTCCTTTTAAGAAAAAATATCCTCACTCTTTTCCTAGGATTCCTTTACTTTCAGGAAGTATGATATACTTCTGGATTTTCATGCATCTTTATTTCCCCAAATCTTTTTTTTTTACACTATATCAATCACTATAAAATTTCAGACTTATTCTGAGACTAGTTTTTTTTTTCTTTTCAAAATTAAAATTAGGGTACAAATGATTAAGTTTGCATTTCATAGGTAAAAGTCTAGAAGTTTTGCAACTGCATGACAATTGTTTGCATTTGATCAGTAAAAGTCAAAAAGTAGTAGAGCCCTGCACCGGGTGTGCTGTGCTGTACACCATTACAGGGTGCCCATTAGGTGAGAGTTTACCAGTTCCCCTCCCTCCTTCCTTCTTCCTTTTCCCTCATCCTCCCTTCCTCACATTTGATTTTGAATGTGTTTTTCTCTTGTGTGGGTGTGTAGTTGTTTATTTTGGTTTCATATAGTATTGAGTACATTGGATCCTTTTTTTCTCCATTCTTGTGATACTTTATTAAGAAGAGTGTTCTTCAACTCCATCCAGGTTAATACAAAAGATGTAAAGTCACCATGTTTTTTATGGCTCAAGAGTATTCCTTGGCATACATATACCACCGTTTATTAATTCATTCATGTATTAATAAGTATTTATTGGGTTGATTCCACATCTTGATGATTGTGAGTTGAGCTACAATAAACATTTTAGTGCAAATATCCTTGGAAAAATGATATTTTTTTTCTTCTGAGTAGATGCCAAAACTCTTAAATTACAACTTCTTTAAAAAGACCTGATTCCTATTGAAGATAGTGTTTAGAAATTAATATCTGAGAAGTAGGTGGTCACATTACCACTAGTTGTCATTGCTTCTAAGTTTACTCAGAGAACAGAACTGGAAAATATATAAACATATACATGATATATATGTGAATATTAACTCATGCAATAATGATGCATATACTTATATCTATATAAGCATATCTGTAGTATACATGCTAATACTTCTGGTTTAAGACTTCTGCATTCTTATTTGTAAGTTCTTTCTCTTACAGTACAAAAGCTGGTTTTTATATCATTGGTAATATATTTTCCTATTGGTTTAATCCTATGTACAGATGCAGTAGGATTTCAATATTGTTAATACATAGGAGAAACAAAGAAAGTAGCCATACTACATATTTACACAGTACATGCTTACATAGCACAGTTTCTTTTATCTTTAACCTTAAAATATATATTCAAAATACTGTTCTCTAAAATCAGGATAGTTCTTTACTTACCCACTCCCTCCATTTTGGTTATGTTATTCATTTGTGAAAATGTTGCTTTAACCTGTTGCAATGTATATAAAATTTTCTCTATGTGATGCAAAGTTTTATAAGTATTGGTACACAGGTAGCCACACCACAGACATGATATAAACAGTTCCACAAAGCCAGGCATAGGCGCTATGCTCATCTGTGGTTAATTCCTCCTCCCAAATCTGTAGTCTTTGGAAACAAATGATCTGTTCCTTCTCCCTATAGTTTTGATTTTTCAGAAGGGTCTAAAAACATACACTGTGCATTCTTTGGAATCTAGCTCCTTTTGTTTTATAAGATCTATTCAAAATTCAACTATTTTGCTGCATGAATCGATAGTATACTCCTTTTCCTCACTGAGAGATATTTTATTGTCTGCATAAACCCCACTTGTTTATTCATTCGCCAGCTGACAGGTTTGTATATAGTTTGGAGTAGTTAGGACTAGAACTGCTGCAAATATTTGCATATAGGTTTTGAGAGAAGAAAAATTTCATTTCTCACTTGTAAATACCTACATGTTGGATTGTCGCATTATGTAAATGAAGATTAAACTTCATAAGAAAACAAACACCAAAATTTTTTCAAAAATTATATTTTCGGCTCGGTGCCTATAACTCAACCGGCTAAGGCACCAGCCACGTACACCTAAGGTGGTGGGTTCGAATCCCCAGCCCGGACCGCCAAAACAACAATGACAGCTGCAACCAAAAAATAGCCGGGCGTTGTGGCGGGCGCCTGTGGTCCCAGCTACTTGGGAGGCGGAGGCAGGAGACTCGCTTGAGCCCAGGAGTTGGAAGTTGCTGTGAGCTGTAATGCCACGGCACTCTGCCCAGGGGGACAGCTTGAGGCTCTGTCTCAAAAAAAAAAATATATATATATATATTCATCAACAATATTCAAGAATTCTGGATGGTTTCGATCATTGCAAGCAATTAAAATTATCAGGTATTTATTTTTTATTTATTGCCACTGTAAAAGAAGGGTAGTGGTAATTCTGTGGTTTAATTTGTATTTCCCTAAATAATAATATTAAATATAATTTACCTGATTATTTACCACATGTTTATCTTCTTTGGTAAATTGTCCTATTTGATCTTTAGGCATCTTTTTGTGTAAACTTCATGTTTTAGAGCAGTTTTAGGTTTCAACCAAAGCTGAGCAGAAAGTATAGAGAGTCCCCAAATGCCCCTTTCCACACATACTCACATCAGTATCCTCCCATAGAGAGTTAATTCCCATTAGAATAGGTAAGCCCACAGTTCTTATGCACAATAAACATAAGTATAAATAATTAGTACTCTAGCATTTGTGATGCTTTCTGCACCATAACTTTGCAGGATCACTCATGTACATATGATGAATGATTTATCATGTCTAAAATGTTGCTATCTCTGACATGGGATATATTAAATCAACGTAAATTAATAAAATCTACAAGGAGTTCTTGAAACGAGATTTGCACAATATTACACTGCTTGTTTCTATTAGAGTTCTTTCACGGATCAGTCACTATAGGTTTAGTTAATTAATGGTAAGGAAATTAGGGATGAACTATAGGTAATTATTGGCTCGGCAACCAAACTACGAAACATAAGCAAATGTATGGTTCATGCATATTCATCTCCAATCTACACTGCTAACTCAATCACTCTATTAAAAAACAAATTATTGCCATGCTTAGACATCACAGTTCCAAACATATTTACGGTGAGATTCTTGCAATGTGAAAATCTTATTGTTTACGCCAGAAGATATTGTAATTAATGGTGCAATTTTACTGGAATTGGTGTAATTTTTGAGATAGGGTAAAAAGCACAGATTTTGAAATTGAAAATATATCATTTAGGTTAGCGAAATATTTGTATAAATGGAATCAATAATGATATTATCATTACTGTCACATGAAGCATTAATAATTTGGAGTTCTTTTAGAATATATGAATTGAACAATATGAAAGTTACATTTTAGATTATTTACCAACTAAAACAGCTAATAAATGTATCTTTTTTTTCTTTTTTTTTTTTTTTGAGACAGAATCTCACTATGTCGCCCTCGGTAGAGTGCCATGGCGTCACAGGTCACAGGAAATTCAAATTATTGGGCTTAAGATATTCTCTAGCCTCAGGTTCCCAATTAGGTGGGACTACGGGTGCCCGCCACAACACCTGGCTATTTTTTGTTGCTGTTGTCATTATTGTTTAGCTGGTCCAGGCTGGTTTTGAACCCACCACCCTCAGTGTATGTGGCTGGTGCCATAACCACTGTGCTACGGGCACCAAGCCTAAATGTGTGTCATTTTGACTGTTTCTGATAAATGGCTAAATTAAAAAGGTATTTTTTTAAATATTGCTTGTAAATATTTTTCTATATTATTAATTTCCCGTAATGTACAGTTTACTGTGTCAAAGAAAAATATCTCTTTATTGAACAATAATCATAGTTATGGTAGTTTGGATTTTTATTGTGAACCTAAACAGTAATTTTATGTCACTATAATGTTAGCTGCAGAAGAGTAACAATGTTATCCCTAATGTGATATGGAGCACAACATATTATTTATACTGGGTCAACATAATCTCACTTTGCACAGGTAGTATTTATGTAAAGCAACTTCTTGTCAGTGAAATATAAACAATTCACAGAGCCCCAGGAGGGCTCTCAGATGTTTTTGCTGTTGTTTACAACCTGAATACATCCCCTCTTGATATTAATCTTTTCTACTACATAAGCTTTGTCAGACTCTTTTTCTAGATTTCATTCGAGGTTGATAAAGTTAGATTATGAATTTCTTCTTATTTATTTGCATATGCTTTTTCTCCACATAGTATTATTACAAATGAAAGTTCATCATCTACTATAGGGTCTTTGTATTTCAGCCTCAGCCAGCTGCCTGCTCAACTGGTGTGTTGCATTCTGAGTTTGTCTCTTCTATGGCCATAAGACTTAAAAGCTGCACTTTCTTCTCATTACATTACCCAATGCCTTACATGAAGCTATTTGTTCAACATATTTTATTGTTAATTATTAACTTATTGAATAAAATAACTTTTCTTTTTGAACCATATTGTCAAATAGTAAACATATTCTTTTCGAAGTTTCTGGTCTCATACAATTCACTCACTACTTCCCTTTGTACTTTAGTTTACTTACCCATAAACTAGAAGTTTCAGTAAGATTCTTTGAAGGGTGATGTTAGTCAGAACTGGAGGAAGTTTTCAAGACTCTTTATGTAGGCAGTTAGATGACCTCAAGTTAGACCTCCTATGACTAATATTTCCCTTTAAAACTTTGCATTGATCAGGCATTGCTACACATCTCTGACATATTGAATATGCATATTTACATGCTTCCAAAATTTGCTTAGCAACAAATTTATTATATTTAACAACCAAAGCAAAAGAAGCTCATAGAATACAGAAAGCGTACACATATACACCTACACAAAAGGCTTTATAGATGACTAAACTCTAAAAGAAATATTCAGAATAGATTATACATTTAATATGAAACACCTTTTAGTAATACCAGAAACATTTCAGAAGCTGCTAGAGAAAATATACTGCTTTGACCAACATGCCATTCTCAAAGGAAGATTATTAGATACTAGGAAGAAAACATTGTGATATGTTACTATTTGAAGTGTCATAATAAGTAATAAAAGAAATGTATCATTGTAATTATTTTTTCAGGGACTTAGGGATACATTAAGATATCAGAGAAAGAATGTTGTTAGAAGAAATATACAGAAAACTAAATTGCACAATAAATCTAAAACTATGTTTTCCATCGATATTGTAACTATTTTCATCTAATTAATATGTAGGTTGATCCACTGAGATATTGTCTATAACACCAGCTCAGTTGGTCACTTTAGATATTTACATTCAAACACAGAAAGTTGGCAAACATTTTTAGCCATGTATTCATAGAATTTCTCTAAATGTTTACTTGGAATAGACAGATGTGATTTTCTGATTTAATTCAATGTTACACTGAATATTAAATATTAGTAATGAAAAAATTATCTTTCATTGCACAATTATTATTTTTAATGTATGCCTATTGTTGGTTCAATACATTTTTACCTTTCATTTTTATTCTAGTATCTCTTGATTCCTTTTGGTATGAGTGTACATTTGGTCCATTTGTAGAAGTATCTGAATGCCCACTTGCTTTTTTTTTTATTATTATTAAATCATAGCTGTGTACATTAATACAGTCATGAGGTACAGTGTGCTGGTTTTATATACAATTTGTAAAATTTTCATCAAACTAGTAAAGTAGGCCTTCATATGATTTTCTTAGTTATTATGTTAAGACATTTATATTCTACATTTAGAAAGATTCACATGTACCATTATAAGATGAACCATAGGCATGATCCCATGGATCACCCTCCCTCCACCCATCCTCCCTCCTCCCCTCCCCTTTCTCCATATTCTTGGGCTATAATTGAGTTATAGCTTTCTTATGAAAGCTGTAAGTTAGTTTCATAGTAGGGCTGAGTATATTGGATACTTTTTCTATCATTCTTTGCTAAGAAGAATATTTTCCAGCTCCATCCATGTAAACATGAAGGAGGTAAAGTCTCCTTCTTTAGGGCTGCATAGTATTCCATGGTGTACAAATACCACAATTTATTGATCCATTTGTGGGTCGATGAGCACTTGGGCTTCTTCCATGACCTAGCAATTATGAATTGGGCTGCAATAAACATTTTGGTACCAATATCTTTCTTGTAGTGTGATTTTTGGTTTCTGGACATATACCTAGTAGAGGAATTGTAGGATCGAATGGCAGGTCTATTTTTATTTCTCTATGTGTTCTCCAGACGTCTTTCCAAAAGGAACGTATTAGTTTGCAATCCCACCATCAGTGTAGAAGTGCTCCCTTTTCTCCACATCCATGCCAGCAGCTCTGATTTTGGGATTTTGTGATGTGGGCTAATCTTACTGGGCTTAGATGATATCTCAAAGTAGTTTTGATTTGCATTTCTCTG
>NW_003852495.1:396522-427511 GCF_000181295.1 Otolemur garnettii
TTAGATTTGTGACCTAAGATGTGGTTGATTTTGCAAACTTCTTATTGGAGGATCTATCCAACACTGCCAAAGGAATATTAAATTCCCCGTCTATGATGGAACTGGGACAGATCAAGTTGCTCATGCCTATTAAAGTATCTCTTATAAATTGAGGTGTATTCTGGTTGGGGGCATAAATATTGATATTGAAATATTATCATATTGAATATTACCCTTAACAAATATAAAGTGACCATCATTTTCCTTGCTTACTTTTGTTGGTTTAAAGCCGATTATATCTGGAAGTAAAATTGCAACACGTGCTTTTTTCTACTTTCAATTTTCCTGGAATATAAATGACCATGTCTTCACACTGAGTCTATATTTATCTTTTAAGGTAAGATGAGATTCTTGTATGCAACAGATATCTGGCCTGATTTTTTGTATCCAGTCAGCCAACCTGTGCCTCTTTAGAGGACAAGTTAAGCCTCTAAAGATAAAATGACCAAAAATCTTGACACATTGAGGCAAGAGCTTGCAGCCCTCAAATATCTGAAAAATATTGTAGAATCCCTTGGTAACAGAATGGAGCAGTCAGAAGAAAGGATCTCTGACATGGAAGTCAAAGCTCTTGAACATGCCCAAGTGCTCAAAGATAAAGAGAAATGGAGAGCAAAAATAGATCATTCTCTCAGAGAGCTCTGGGATAACTCGAAGAAAACTAATATTCGCCTTATAAGAATCCCTGAAGCCAACGAACTTGTTTCACAAAACAAAGATAGGCTCTTCTTCATGAAATTATGAAAGAGAACTTTGCAGACATGCCAAGAGATTCTGAAATTCAGGTAGCAGAGAGTTTCAGAACCCCAGCACGACTCAACCCAAATAAGACATCCCCCAGGCACATCATAATTAACTTCACTAAAGTTAATATGAAAGATAAAATTCTGAAAGTAGCTAGATGTAAGAAAACCATAACCTACAAGGGGAAGAATATTAGAATGACTGCTGATCTCCCTGCTGAAATCTTTCAGGCTAGAAGAGAGTGGTCATCAAATTTTAACCTCCTAAAACGAAATAATTTTCAACTCAGGATCCTGTATCCAGCTAAACTGAGTTTCATTTATGATGGAGAAATTAAATACTTTAATGACATTCACATGTTGAAGATATTTGCCATAACTAAAGTAGCTCTCCAGGATATTCTCAGACCTATCCTCCATAATGACCAGTGCAATCCTCCACCACAAAAGTAAACTCACGCAGAAACTTTTGATCAAATTCCAACTTTCACAGTGGTGAAAGGATTAAAAATGTCCACTGGACTTTTGAGTAACTTGATACCCAAAATTTTACCAGGATTATCAATATTCTCAATCAATGTGAATGGCTTAAATTTCTTGGGACATATTTAGAATAATTTCTTGAAATTCTAATTCCCTCTTTTCCTCCATTCTATTGATCTTGTTTGCTATCCAGACTCTGAACTCAATTTCTGACATCTCAGTCATTTGCTTATGAATGGGATCTTGTGCTGTATCTATCATATCATTCCTTGGGGGAGCTGATCTACTCTGATTATTCATATTGCCAGAGTTTTTCCATATATTCCAACCCATGTTTGTTTTTCACCCTTTGCTAGATGAACAGATAAGGCAAATTTGGTTAGGAATTCATAGGGTTGTGGTTATCCACCCCTTTGTCAAGTATCTGGGACTGATGGCTGCAGCTTTTTCCCTACATCTTTGCAAAAGAACCATATAGTATTACAGTCTAAGGCTGAGGAAACCTGATTGGTGTGCTGGGGTTAGGTGGCTCTGTCTTGTGTTCAGGTGGTTCTTATCCAATCCTAGTGGATCAGTGACTGGTGGAGTCTTAACCTTGGATAGATACAAGCAATTAAGATAGCCCACCCTCTGTGGATATCTATTGGAGGAGGAATATCAGCCCTTCCCATTTCTACACAACCATAGTATCAACTGAGGGGTGCCTTGGGACATTGTCCCAGGTTAGGAGTTCCAAACCGATATACCCAATCTGTATGAACTCTCAATTGAGAGAGTTTAAAAGTCTCCAGCAACTAGAAGGCAGAGGTCTACTCGCTGCTCAAATTTAGCTCACTCTGATGCTCTGTGAAGTCAAAAAGGCTTGCCTAGTAGCAGGGCTGGACCAGGGGTCTGAGTCTCTTTCTCCATTTTGCTCCTCTTTCTCACCCAATTACTGGTGGTCCAACAGATCTGAAGTCCTACTCCCTCCAATGAGCAGGTTTCCTGGGAGTTTGCACCTGTCAGAGTCAACGGAAGTTCAATGCCCCTGCAGCCTGGCCAGTACTCTCTGCTACCAGCCCATTGGGAGAGCTGAGGCCTGCCCACTTCAGGTACTCAGTAGGCACTGGCTAGTGTTCCACTTGGTCTCAGTCTAATCCTGAGGGTACCAAGTCAACAAATACTTTTCTCCCACAGCCACTGTGCCTTTGCCCCTGCCACTCTGCAGCACCAGTATCCCTATAGAGTGAGTTCTGGTTTCCTCTGGAACACCGCAGAGTTGGGGAGGTGTCTCTTCAAAATTAGACCCCAGTGTGCTGGCTCTATTGAAGTTGGATCTTTGTGGGAAGTGAACCTGTGCAGCTCCCAGGGTGACCGCCATAGCCAGAGACTTCTGGCTGTAGGAGCAACTCCTGGAGTGCAGGTACACGGATTCATCAGCAGGGCTGGGGAGGCTAAAGCAATTCTGGCCATTCCCAGTGGCCGGTGACTTCAGCAAGGAGAGTTCTCAGCTCAGGAGTCTGGTCAGGCAGGAGCACTGCACAGAGGCTGGGAGGGTGTGTGGAGGGTGGAAGCACCACTGGCCTGGGGAGCACTGGCTCTGGTAGTCACAGGCGGCTGGCCATGCAGGGGTTTGGTGGGGCCGGATGCTGGGAGAGCAATCCATGGAGTCCCACCTCTGGTGGTCACAGGCAGGCCGGCTGGGCGGTGTGGAAGGCTGGGCACCAGGAAAGCAGCCTGGGGAGTGCTGGCTCTGGCAGTCACAGGCAGGCTGGTTGGTTGTGGGGAGCACAGCCCAGGCCGTGCCATCTCTGGCAGTCACAGGCAGGCCTGTAGCAGGGCGCTTGGTCTGACAGGGGGTGGGGGAGGATGCTCTTCAGCATCCTCTCACAATCTATGCAGGCAAGGGAGGAGTGGAGGACTGGGAGTTCAGAATGACAGGGAAAACGTTAGTTCAATGTTACTGCCTGGGAGAGAATGTTCAAAGTCTCATCAGTTTTCCTCTAGGGAAGTAGCCCCCACTTCCTATAGCTCTCACACATGGGGTGAGACAATAGGTCCTCAGTTTACTGCTCACCTGTAGAAAACCTATAGAAGTTGGTTTTCTTGGAGTCGCAGCCTGCCTCAGCAGAGGTGACCTGTAGATATCACTCTTCTCTCTCAGCTGGCTTCCAAACTTTAGCTTAATTGGGTACTTTCTGGACTTTATCTGGACGGGAGCTTCTGTCGGAGGCTGACTTCAGTTGGTCATTTTACCCCTCCCTTCCCACTTGCTTCTAAATGTGTTTTTGCCAGTGTTTTATTTTTGAATTTTAAATCAGAGATTAGTCAACATAAGAGAAAAGATTAAGAAATTCATTCAAGGAATGAATTCATGGACCAAGGACCTACTAAAGAAAGAAATTCAAGTAACAATAGGAAAAACTCTAGTGAATTAAACACTTCTCCACATTTAAACATCATAGGATTTGTTAGTCAGAAAAGAACAGAAAAAACACCAGAGCTCCTGGCAGAGGAAAAGTCCCAAGTCAGAAAATCTCCACCTGGGTCCTTTGTCTAGGGGTATATATAGTCACTTGTGTCCTTTGCAGTTCCTTTTGGCAAGGATTTGGTAACAAATGAATGGACACAGTCCCCTCCCCTGGAGCAAGATGAATGATCACATTAACAAGAGATTCATTCCCTTCCCCAGGGCAAGGTGAATGTGCCATTCCCTTCATGAAATTGCCCAGGCCTGGGACATGAGGAGTCCCTGTTCCTCCCTGAATAGGAGAACCCTGTCTCATCCTTAGGCCTGTGAAATGCTCCCAGTGGAGTAGCAAGCAGAGGAGGGCTCTCTAGGTTCGAAGATAGTTCTGGGGTTGGCATGGGCAGGAGTTTTGGCTGTACCACGGTCTCCCTGATCTGACTAGGGACCTATAGGCTTCTGCCACTGGCTGTTCTCTGCAGCATTTGGTTCTCCAGCTGTTGCCTACCTGAGGCCTGCAGCAACAACACCCCCCGGGCAGAAGTGCAGAAAGCGTGGCAAGTCCTCCCAGATGATCAAGCATACCTCCAGTTGGGGTGCCACACACCTATATCATGATCATTACACTTTGTATATGCTTGTATAAACATATCACATGTGGGAGGTGCCTGTGGCTCAAAGGAGTAGGGGGCTGACCTCATATACCAGAGGTGGTGGATTCAAACCTGGCCCCAGCCAAAATCTGCAAAAAATAAATAAATGAATAATAATGTCACATGTGCTGCATAAATATGTACAACTATTATGTATTCAAATAATTGAAAATCGGGACGACACCTGTGGCTCAAAAGTGTAGAGCTCCGGCCCCATATGCCAGAGGTGGCGAGTTCAATCCCTGCCCTGGCCAAAAAAAACAAAAAAGATAAATTGAAAATATGGAGACTTTACATCTTTTACATTTATCTGGATGGAGTTGAAATACATTCTTCTTAGTAAAGCATCATAAGAATGGAAAAAATATCCTATGTACTCCATACTAATGTGAAATCAATATATAAACAATTACATGCTCATAAGAACAATAAAACACTAATATAGTACTGTTCACGGGTTGGTGGGGCAGGATGTTTGGCCGAAGGAGGGAGGGCATGAGGTGAGATCTCACTGAATGTGCACCTTGTTGGGGTGTATAACACGCTCCCTGGGAGAGGGACTCTTCTACAAAATGGAATTTTACCCTGGAATTGAGAACAACGTAACCTAATAATTGTACTTTCATATTAATTTGATTTAACCAAAAAAAAAATTTTAAAGATTTTAAATAAATAAAATAAATATGTGTTTAATTGCAGCCTTTTAAAAACCTGTTGTACAATGTAATAAAAAATTTTGTTTCCAAAATAATGTACATACATACACTCATAAAATTAATGAGCCATAAAAAGTAGTTGTTGAAAGATCTAGCCTTCAATGGGAGGTAAAACATGAATAAGTCAATACCTATACCATGTTCCTTATTAGAAACATTGGAGATTATTTTAAAAATTTTTAATAACTTCAGTGCAGTTCAAAATAAAACACTAATGATAAAATGCCAGAAATTTGATAAATATTTCTAATTACTTGTTAGAGAAAAATTAGAAGAATAGACCCTCAAAGAAAAGTTTTATAAGTGGAGAAAATAAGAAGGCATAGAGTTTAAGTTTGTCCTCTACGTAACAACAATTCAAAAATAAAAAGGGAAAAAATTATTGTCATTTATTTGTCCCCCAAATGCCTTAGTAAACAGAAGAAAAAATGTAACAAATATTATAAAAATAAACAGCATCAAAAACATTGACATTTAAATATATTTTTAAGAGGAAAAGAAACTGGGTGAACACAACAGAAGAAATACAGTAACAGATTAAATATACCAGGCAAAAATAAATATGAACAAGAATCCTCAAGGAAACGAAAATATATTAATAGCATTAACCTTAAAATAAGAAAACCTATATTACTATGAATTTTAAATAACATATTGATAATCCATGTCATGCTATTTTAATTATGTATAATTTATTTAAGTAATTAGCTCTTCTTTTCTAGTCTTTCATCTGGCTAGCCAGTTTTTTCTACTTTGGAACTATGGATGAATTAAGCACATTAGTTCCATTCTATTTTCTTTGAATTTCACTACATGTCAATCTGTATTCCCAATAAAAAGGTGTGCAATATTCAGAAGAGAAAAGCAATTGAGGGAAACAAAGATGTTCTTGGTGGGATAATTTAAAAAGACTCCCCCTTTAATTTTCACTGAGTATAACTGGGAACCTTACTCAAGAATCATTAGTGCCTCTTTGGTATAGCAAAACCATAATTTACTATATGTAATGCTCAAAAAATAAGAAGATTGATATATTAATGTCAAATGTTATTTTTCTGAGATATCACACAAATATTATAGTTAAATTGAGTAAAATTATATCTCTTATATTCTTTACAAATACATTAGAACCTTTGTAAGTCAACCACCCAAGAGACAGTAACTAACTGGGCAACATATGGAGGGGTCAACATAAGGAACTAGGGCCAGTGCACTGATGCGTACATGTGGTGCATGTCCGATCTCTGAAAATTAGATCAGCTTAAGGATATGGTTCATGAAGAGAGGTGGTCAGCTGCAGAGTATGGAGGCTCTACTGTGTTTATTTCACACCTTAATGTTTTACCTTGCTATTAAGATTAGTGGAACAGTTCACAACACACAAAACCATTTATATCTAGTTTATACATGATTCAAAAACCTAAACCTAAATCAGATCAATGCTGTTTCACTGGCTCCCCCAGTTGAATTTTCTAGGAAAACTGAGGTGCTGCCAATTTAAGTTGTTCAGTAAAAAGTCAGCAAGACAAAAAAGAACTTACGACATTTTGCTATAAATATGCCATGTTGTGAACGCTACTCACTGCCATTTAATTTTAATGTTAAAAGTAGTTTTTATTTTTAAAAAATGTAACAATGAAATTTACAAGTACAAATAATAACCATGTACTTATTGATTTGAGAATTTATTGGCTAAAATTAACCCCACCAGCCTCCGATTATTCACATTCAAAATAAATTTGGACTAGATACTATCATAATTTCATACTAGTTTAGCTATGGTTCTTAGAAAAAACTACAAATAAGGAACTGACATTTTAAATCAGGCACAAATTTTACTTCTCAAATAATGCAAGAAAGATTTTTATTGTGATAAATGCTACATAATATTTCTGAAAAATTATGGGTGTCTCTAATTTTGTAATACTTCCCGTGAAAAAGGAATTCAAACAAGTTTGAGAAATAGAGAGTAATGTCTATCATCATTTTGTAGGCTTAGATAAATTCTGCTGTACAAAAATGGTGTTAACTTTATTCAGTTTTGTGTTGTCTAAATATGTTGGGAGGAAGCATAACCACTGTGCCATAGATCTAATGTCCCTCGAGACAAATGATGTGACTTTCACGACCCAATAGCTTAGGTATTTTTCTCAGATTTGTTTATTTTTCAGGACATTTAATATTCTATTTACAGTTTCTTATACATGCTTAAGAATCACAGATGATTTTTTAAATGACCCACAAAACAGAAGAACAATGATATCTTGAATCAGTAGCATCACTTGTCCATCCACTGCTCACTTCTGGCTGTGTGGTCCAGTTCTTAACAGGCCAGGGACTATTATGGGTTGCAACCTGGGAGTTGGAGACCACAGCTTAAGATGGTTAACCACATTCATTTGCTGTGGTAGGCATTGTTTGTTGACTTCCTAACAGCCATCCCCCTGGTTCCTTGCTACCAGAACACTGATTTTGTCTAGGCATAGGGTAGTAATGAAGGCAAGGATAATGGGTCCTTCCAGAGTCTTAGGAGATAAACTCTGTTTAGTCTGAGCCAATCGTGGTGATTCCATTCCCTCTTACCAGTGATTTGGTGATATACATGTTGAGAGTTCTGGCCTGTGAGATGTAAAGATAAATCTGTTGAGGGGCCTTCTGGAAAAGGTTTTGCTCCCTGATAAAATGGACTATGCAAGGAAAAACTACTTTTTTTTCGAGATCATGTTTATGAGAAAGTGATTCCTGGAACTGGGGCAGTCATAACCAGGAATAAGCTGAGGGTGAAGGCCAATCTGCTGAGGATGATAGAGCAGAGGAAAGGTTCTGGGTCATTAGTAGCATTGTTGGGCCACTGTAGCCTTCAGAATCACCGTGTGAGATAATTCATGTCTTTATTATTTATGTTGAGTTTAGTTTAATATTGTTTACTTGCAGCTGAAAGCTTCCTGACATCCCTTCATCATGCCATATTGGTTATCCAATGATGTGAGTTTATTCAAAGAGCCAATTCTAAATTTTCAAAAATATGGGGAACTGGTTGATGATAGCTTGAATTCAATCATTATGGAAATATTTCCACCACAGAAATTGGCAAATATG
This sequence comes from Otolemur garnettii, assembly GCF_000181295.1. NCBI lineage: Eukaryota > Metazoa > Chordata > Mammalia > Primates > Galagidae > Otolemur > Otolemur garnettii. The sequence goes on from NW_003852495.1 coordinate 404,702, forward strand.
ACAAATCAAGCCTTCAAGAATCACTGATTAATGTACTAAATTCCAGTACACAACTGGTTACTTTTTTACTCAAAAAAATGTTTCTAAAAAGTCATATTCACTCAAAATGTCATTGGCACATATTTTACTTATACAGATATTCTATTTTCACTTTACCTGATAACAAATAGATGAGAAAATTTCAGCTTTTTTTTTTTTTTAGCTTTCCCCCAGGCATATAATGATGTGCTTAGTCATCAGTAAAACCTTAATTTCACTAAAGAGTAGTAATTTGAAGAACCCCATAGTGAGTCCTTTGTGTTTGGAACACTCTTCCCCTATTTTTACTTCAAATACATCAAACATGGTGCCCCTCCATAATTTAAATGACTCATCATCTCCTAAATTGCAGTGTGTTTCTCACATGAGTCTGTGTCCCTCTGATTCATATTCAGGAGACCCTTGTACCCACTACTCTGGGGCCCTTCACAAAAATTAAATAAACAAAAAAACTAATAAACAAAATCAATAGCAATAACACATATTAATAAGAAATGGCTAAATTTTATCTATAGTATTATTGCTCTTAATTTAGTTGAAAGTTGAGAAATGTATAGTATTTCAGATAAAGCATAACATTGACAAGAGCGATAATTCTGAGTTATAATCAATGCAGTGATGTTAGAATTCAGTAAAAATATGAAAATTTTATAATACTTTAAAAGTATCACAACTCTACATTATTTTAATCTTTAAAAACATATACAGATAGAGCAAAATCTTAGACTAGGGACATCTATGCGTTAGCCACTTGCCGTGAGATTGGAGGAAGAAGATTCCAGCAATCTCTGCCTGGGTTGTCCTGCCCAGAAACATCATTCTGGGGGCACAGTGAGATGGCAGGTGACTCCTGGAGCCAAGAAGGAAGTCAGGAGCAGTGAAAGGCTGGCACAGAAGGTGAGTGTCTGGGTGTGTGCACAAGGTGCCAGCCCTCTGATGAAGGGCTAGAGACAGGGAACCCCTGTCATGCACTTTTTTTTGGACTCAAGTGCTCACCAAAGATGCATTGGGAAGGCTTAAGTGAGCAAGTGAACTTAAATAGCACCAGGTGGCTGGTATTAAACCACAGCCAGGGTGGAACTCCCATCAGCTCAGCTACTAGCAGGTCACTGCCATTGTGGAAAGGCTGCTTGTGAAGAACAGCCTGTAGGCTCTCAGCATGTGGTCAGCTCTGGCATGCCTGTTGAGCTTAGACAGCCACAAAGGGTGAGTTGGGTGCCTTCTGCAGCCCTGGGAAAGCCCCTTTGTCCAAGGAGCACTGGTTGGAAGGCAAGGCATATCTCCTAACAAGTTTAGCAAGAGCTTCAAGATTCCAACCCTACAGGGATTGAATGCTAGTGAAGGGGCCATGCAAATACATTGAGGGCAAATAAAACCAGAAGCTGGAACTTGGTCCTCCCAGCAACTGGATAATGGCTTCCAGCCTTCATTTCATATAGCAGAATCAGCATTTGTGTTCTGTGTCTCCTAACCCCAGAGTACCACCAGATGTACAGACATATATTGCATCATAAATCTTTTTTCTCCTTCTCCCAGTCTCCTCCAAACACCACATGGTGTCCAGTCAGTATATTGCAATATATATTTTTTAATTTTAAAAATGTTTTTTGTTTTTGTTTTGTTGGACTTTTATTTTTACATTTTAACTTTCTTGAGTATCAAAGTTTCCATTTTGGCTATTGTTTTTCTGACTCCTTTATCCTTTCTTTGCTGTTTACTCCCTTTTATTCTTTCTTTTTAGTAGAGGTTTTTCTAATTTCTTCATTTTTCCTGCATACATTTCTCAAGCAACAACTAAGATATCCCCATTTTACAGATTACAGATTATATAATTTTATTTTTAATTTTCTTCACTGATTTTTTTTGGTTTACTGTTTTGTTCTATTTCATTCTGTATGCTATTTATGGTACAGAGCCTCACTCTGAGCCCATGCTGGGGTGTCATGGCATTGGCCTGGTTCAAGGAGGCTTTGAGCCCCCTGTCTAGAGCATCTTCTAGTTTGGGCCTGTCAAAGGACAGTATTTATAGGTTCCTAGTGTGACACACTGCTGATTTTATTCTCTATTTGTTGGAAGTGGTGTCTTGTTTATGGTCAGGCTAGTAATGTGCTCCTGACCGCAAGGGACCCGCCTAACCTGGCTCCCCTAGAGTCCTGAAATTTCAGTTGTTGGTCAAAGCATCCTGTTGAACACCACTATTACTCCTATCTTTCTCTTTCTTCTCTCCTTTATAATTTTTTTCTTACACCCCCTTTTTCTCCTTTTCTGATGTTTTTCCTTTTGTACTCTTTATACTTCTTTTGGCCCTATGCTAAAAGGATACTCCAATAACTAAGCACAAAAACAAGGACATTTAAAGAGAAGGAGGAAGTGAAAAGATAGAAAACACATATGAAGAGAAATAAACAAAATAAATCTGTCAACATGAAGAAACATGACATGTCAACCCACCCCCAAGGGATCATGAGGCTACCACAAAGGATCCCATCTATAGAGAAATTATGGAAATTGCAGAATGGGAATTTCAAGTTTGAATGGCAAAATAATGAAGAGAATTGAAGGGAAAGGGGAAAATCACCAAATGGAAATCCAAAAACTGATAAAATAAATGAGTGAAATACATGATAAATGAGAAATGATACATCAGAGCTTAAGGAATTGAAGGAGTCACTGGGGGAATTTAAAGATGCAGTAGAAAGTATCAATAACAGATTGAGAGAAATCTATTGAGAGATTCTATTGGAGAAATAGAATCTCAAAACTGAAGGATAAGTCTCTTGAGCTAACCTGGACATTTAAAGAGGCAGAAAAGAACAGACTAAAAGTTAAAAGCAGAACAATTGCTTAGAGAGTTATTGGACTTTACAAAATGTTCAAATATATCATTTATAGGTATTAATGAAAAAGAAGAAGCACAAAGTATATCATAAATAAGCATTCCCCAAGCATCACCAAAGATTTCAATACTTTTTTTTTTTTTTTTAGAGGGATATCAAAATCTGGTTCATCTCAATACATTTAGAACATCTCCAAGACACATTGTAATGAACCTGGACAGGGTAAAAAAGAAAGAGAACTTTTACATGCAGCCAGGAGTAAGCAACAATAGACCTACAGGGCAGACCACTGGATGACAATAGACTTTGAAACTACTCAAGTCAGAGAGAATGGTCATCTACCTTTCATCTTCTTAAAAAAAATTTTTTTTTCATCCCAGATTCTGTATCTGCTACACTAAACTTCAAATTCTATGGAGAAATCAAATCAAATATTTTACTGACACGCAAACATTGAGGAAATTAGCCACAATAGAACCAACTCTGCAGGAAATACTCAGACCTGTTCTCTGCACTGACAATAACAATGGAACACAGGCAAAGTAGACACCAGAAACAAAAGGACAAAACATAGCTTCCACAGTGGCATAAAGGGTAAAACTTAAGCAATGGACATTCACAAATAAGATGACTAAAACTCTACCATACTTATCAATTCTCTCAATAAATGTAAATGGCTTGAATTCCCCAGTAAAGAGGCACAGGTTGGCTGACTTGATGAAAAAGCATAAACATCTATATGTAGTATTCAGGAAACACACCTAACCTTGAAGGACAAAAGAAGACTCTGAAACTTTAGGCAAATGAAAATCAGATTAAAGGAGGGGTCACATCTTATTTTCAGATGCAAGTGGATTTAAAGCAACTAAAATTAAGAAAGATAAAGATGGTCATTACTTACTGGTCAAGGAAACAGTACAGAAAAGGACATTTCAATTCTAAATATATGTGCACCCAATTTAAATGCTCCCAGACTTATGAAATGAATCAATATTTTTCTGATTAATAGGATAATCTACAACACCATAATAGCAGGGGATTTTAACACATCTCAGACAGAACTGAACATATACTCTAAACAGAAACTAAACAAAGATACAAGGGACTTAAACGTGACCCTAGAACAAATGGGCTTAATAGACATGTAGAGTACACATTATCTTAATGAAAATGAATATATGTTTTTCCCATCAGCCCATGGAATGTCCTTCAAAATTGTTTATATCTGAGGGCACAAATCAATGTTTAATAAAATTAAAATAATTGAAATTATACTGTGTATATTTTCAGACAAAAAGGGAGTATAGATCAAACTCAACTCCAGCAAAAATTTTCTTCCCTCTATAAAGGAATGGACTTTCCACAACCGTATGCTGAATGATAGTTGGGTCAAAGAGGATATGAGAAAGGAATTTATTAGATTTCTTGAACAAAATGACTATGAAGCCACAGTAACTGAAACTTGTGGGATACTGCAAAATTGTCCTGAGAGAAAAATATTTCACATTACATGTCCACATCTGAAAAATAGCAAGAGTGCACATCAACAACCTTATGAATCATCTCAAAGAAATGGAAAAGGAAGAGCAATCCAATCCAATACATAGCAGAAGAAAATAAATAACCAAAATTTAAAAATAAATAAATGAAATTGAAAACAAAAGGATCATTCAGAAAATTAATGAAACAAAAACTTGGTTCTTCAGGAAGAGAAAAAAAAATTAATGAACCTTTGGCCAAATTAGCTAGAAACTAAAAAGTAAAATCTCTAATAACCTCAATCAGAAACAAAAAAAGGGAAAATAATACAGATAACTTAGTGATGCAAGAGATTATTTCTCATTACCACAAGAAACACTAGGCCCATAAATTTGACAATGTAGAGGAAAAGGAACATTATAACAGGATACAACATCCCTAGACTTAAACAGGAAGAAAGATATCTCATGAACAGACTATTACCAAGGACTGAAATTGAAGAAGCAATGAAACAGCTCCCAACAAATACAAAACCAAAAAAGTCATGGTCAAGATGGCTTCACACCAGAATTCTATCAAACCTTGTGTACCTATACTACAGAAACTACTCCAAAATTTTGAGAAGGACAGATCATTCCCCAATACATTCTATGAAACAAACAGTTGGGAAAGTACCCAGCTGAAAAGGAGAACTACAAACAAATTTCTTTAATCAATATTGATGCAAAAATACTCACTGAAATCCTAGAAAATAGATTACAGCTACACATTAGATCAATAGGCTTCATCCCAGGGAAGCAAGGCTAGTTTAACATACACAAATCCATAAATATAATTTATCACATAAATAGAAGCAAAAACGAAGGTCATATGATCCTCTCATTAGATGCATAAAAAGCATTTGTTAAAGCCAGCATCCTTTTCTAACAAGAACACTGAAGAAAATAGGCATAGGTGGCACATTTCTTAAACTGATTCAAGCCATGTATGACAAACCCACAGCCAATATTGCACTGAATGGAGTAAATCTGAAAGCTTTACCACTTAGAACTGGAAACAGACAAGGTTGTCCTCTATCACCATTGCTATTCAGTATAATTCTGAAAGTTCTAGCCAATGCAATCAGGAAACACAAGGATATAAAGGGCATCCAAATGGAGGCAGATGAGGTCCAATTCTTTCTGTTTGTTGATTATATAATCTTACACTTAAAAAAACCCAGAGGCTCAACCACAATAGTCCTGGAAGTGATCAAGAAATACAGTAATGTCTCAGAGTATAAAATCAATGTCCACAAATTAGTAGCCTTTGTATATGCCAGTAATGGCCAAGTTGAGAAGCAAATCAAGGACTCAACACCCTGCAAAGCAGCTTCAATGAAAAAGAAATACCTGGGAATATACCTAACAAAGGAGGTGAAGGATCTCTATGAAGAGAATTATAAAACCCTAACAAGAAATAGAATATTAACAAATGGAATAACATACCACGAACTTGGCTCAGAGCATCTATACTACCCAAAGAAATCTACACATTCAATCCAATCCCCATTAAAATACCAACATTGCATTTTGAAGAACTGGAAAAAATTATTCTTCATTTTCTATGGAACTAGAAAAAATCCATTTAGACCAGGCAATTCTTAGTGATAAAAACAAAGCTGGAGGCATCCCTCTCAGAATTCAGGCTATTTTACAAGTCCACAGTGATCAAAACAATATGGTATTGGCACAAAAATAGAGACAGACATATGGAACAGAATAGAAAACCAAGAGATGAAACCAATCTCTTATCACCATCTGATCTTCAACAAACCAAACAAAAGAATACAGTGGGGAAAACCTCCTCAGTAAATGGGTGTGGGAAAACTATTCAATCACATGTAAAAGACTGAAACTGGACCCACACTTTTCACCACTTACAAAAATCAAATCAAGATGGATAAGATATTTAAATCTAAGACATGAAATGATAAAAATCCTAAAAGAAAGTGTAATAAGAACTCTTAATGGTGTAGCCTTCAGGAAAGATAAAGAAGACTTCAGTGGCAATTGCAACAACAAAAATTAACAAATGGTACTTAAGCTGAAAAGCTTCTGCACAGGTAAGGACACAACAATCAAAGCAAATAGACCATCTTCAGAATGGGAAAACATATTTTTATTTGACAAATCTGAGAAAGTGTCGGTAACTAGAATTTACAGATAATAAAATTAATCAACCAAAAAAAGCAAACAGTATTCTCTATCTTCAGGCAAGAAACATGAATGGAACCTTTGCTGAAGAAGGCAGATGAATGGCTAAGAAACATGAAAAAATGCTCATTGTCTCTAATTATCAGATAAATGCAAATCCAAACCACACAGAGATTGCCTAATCACAGTGAGAATAGCCCACATCACAAAATCTCAAAGCTGCAGATGCTAATGTAGATGTGGAGAGAAGTGAACACTTTCATCCTGCTGGTGGGACTGCAAGCTAATACAGCCTCTTTAGAAAGAAGTATGGAGAATCCTCAAAGATCTCAAATTCAACCTCTCATTTGATCCTATAATCCTATTACTAGGCATCTACCCAGAAGAAAAAGAATCATTTTTTTTATGAGGACATTTGTACTACATCCTTTATCCCTGCTCAATTTACAATCTCCAGAATGTGGAAATACCTAAATGCACACCAACCCAGGAATACATTAATAAGCTGCGGCATATCTATACCATGGAATACTATTCAGCCATAAAAAGATAGAGACTTTAAGTCTTTCGTATTAACCTGGGTAGAGTTGGAACACATTCTTCTTAGTAAAGTATCACAAGAATGGAGAAGCAAGAATACATTGTACTCAATCCTAATATGAAGCCAGTAGATGATCAAATACATACATACCCACATGAGAGAAAAATGATCAAATACATACATACCCACATGAGAGAAAAACTAAATCAATTCAAGGTGTGAGGACGTGAGGAGAGGAGGGAAGAGAGGGAGATGGGAGATAATAGTGTATGACACACCTCTTGGTGGCTGGACACAAGAGGCAATAGGGACTTTACCTAACAAATGCAAACAATGTAACCTAAGTCTTTGTACCCACAATGAAGCTGAAACAATTTTAAAAAAGAGAGAGAGAGAAGATATTGATTTTAATCTGGAGTTGGATTACATTCTTCTTAGTAATTATCACAAGAATGGAAAAGCAAGTATCCAATATACTCAATATAAATATGAAGCCAGTATATAAACTAATACATACCCACACAGGGGAAAAAACCATTCACTTCAAGTTGGTAGAAAAGCAGAGGAGGCAGGGAGAGGGAGAGAGAGGGGACTGATTTACCCCCACTTAATGGGCAAATGTAAGGGTATATGGCACACCTCCTGGTTATCAGACACAACTACAACAGGGACTTTATGTAACAAATGCCAACATTGTAACTTAATTGATTATTTGTACCCAATATTAATTTGAAATTTTAAAAAATTATACTCAGTGTATATACTGTATATAATAATACAATAATATATAATAATACAATATATATATACAATATATAATAATATAATACACTATAATGACCATTTTGACTCTTTTATAAAACATTTTTATACAATTCGTTACATAAGTAAATATCTTTCACAAATGTAACTAATTTTTTCCTAAACAATTTTCCATTTTATTGTTACCAATATGGACAACTTATTTTCTTTTTACTCCCATGACATAGCAATATCTGGTACCAAGTAGAAACTTACTAAATACTTGATATGTTAATCAATGCTGCTTATTAAAATTAGATAACTAATTCCTACAACTATCTATTAACAGATTCCACTGTTGAGACAATATTTTCTTCCAATCTGTAATTATCTAAATAAAAGTCTAGGTCAAAGTTAGATAAATTTCTTTTCCCTCCGGGTAGTCTCATGAAACTATTACAACTACTTGTACTCATATTTATCAACATGGTTGGTTTTCATAAATAACAAGGCAGTGTAAACAGGATATTGCTTATGTGTTCAAAAATTTCCAAATGTCATAAGATAGTTGAAGAGAAAATTTTATTAGAACTTTCTATTTAGACTAACAACATAAACAAAATCACTTCTTTACTTGCTATTGTACTGTTGGAGAAAGAAGGTGGATAGCATGGGTACAAAAAATAAATGAATCTATTTCTTTGGTGTTAGCTGTAGCAGGAAACAAAGATTAAAACAGAATCTATTGAAGGAGTCAAAAATGTTTTAATCATTTTAATAATATTTTTAATAGTTAATTTTAAATTCAAAGTTATACATACCATGATAATATTTTCTTTACAATTATACAATTAAATGTTTATTATCAATTTAGACAAGCTCAGATGAGCAATACAAGTATTTTAATTCACATGTAGACATAGTCACAACTTTTTTAAATCAACAAAAAAAGTTTAATGTAATCAGAAAGCAGCAGACACATAGAATTTCTCATTTGAAATGTCATTTGCAATATTCGATGCAAATAAATGTTTGATTGAAAAAGCAAAATATCATTAGAAAGATGGCCATATAGCAATATGATAGCAATGTTAATATCATCATCATTATTATTGGGGCCCTTATCTATCCCCTAAGAATTTGAACATAGTTATTGTCCAGTTAGTAAGAATTGTGATGTGGGCTTAAAAAATAAGTAAATAAAAGAACGAGAAAATAACTCTGATGTTTTATTACATTAGAATCTGGGACTATAAAGAGACCTGAATTAAACAATGTAAAATTATGGGAGAATAAAATGGCACAACATTCAGTAATTTACAATCAATTTAGTATGTGTCAAGTCATAAATCTGTTCTTCAAATAGATTTCTCACTATTGGAATGAGTGTTTAATTTTAATGTTTATGTTTTTCCTCTCTGATGATCCTTTAGGATTGTTTTAATAAAACTTCACTGTACTCAAAGGTATTTTTGACCTGGTCTAATCATAGAATTTTATATATATAGAAAAATTCACAACTTATCTATAGTCACAGCCTGAAATTTCCAAAACTTGGCATGTAAAAAGTGTGTACAAATTGTGCATTTATGTTCCCTTGTTAACACTTAGCTAAACAAATACCATTTTTATGCCTAAATGTCTATGGAAGGGAAATAATTGTTTCTTTAGGTGCCAAATTTTGTATCTAAGTTGAAAGAGTGGGCCTGTCTTCTGGAGAAGATGAAATATTTTCTGTAATGCTCTTTAATGTTTTCAAGTTTATTTGAAGAATGGAAAGAAGGCATCATTGAACCAAGGTATTATTTGGCCAGGATAGAAAGCTAGCTAGAATATTGTCACTAGTATGTGTATAACATGGCTCTCCAATACATACCCTTTCACATGATGTATTTCCACAGAGTCTAAGTTTCACACTGCTTCTTAGGCTATTAATCTTTTTCTTCACAAGGATATTCCAGAAATGTTTGTAGCATTTTCAAGCAATATACTGAACAGACTCCACACCGCTGGGTATTTATGGCAAGAAGTGGAGAACAATACAAACTGAGAAATATTCTACCTCCACTGCAAAAAATACTTAGTCTAGGAGAATAGTGGATAAATTCAGCAAAAAAGCATTTTTGCCTGACATTGTGAAAAGCTCCACAGGGAACTTTGACAGACGAGAGAGCAAGCGAAAATATCATTTTCTCTAGGGAAGTATTTAGTTGCCTGAAAACTTCTAAGATAATGTTTAAAATAAACTTGTTCAACTGAATAGTATGAATATTTTCATTGAGCACAGCATTTATGAGATCCCTTTCATAGAAATTTGCCAATTCTTTGTCCAGCTACATAAAAATCTATATGGAAGTTTTTGAGAAGAGAGAGTCCAAACAAAACTATTTAAATTTAAAAAATGGAAATATTTTTCTGTACAGGAAAATAAGAAAAAAATAATTATATGTGTGTCTATGTTGACTTATTTACTATAAAGTCACTGTTTGCTAAGTTATTTCTGTATCTGTGTGTTTGTGTCTGTGTGTGTTTTAATGATCACTTTTCCAGTGTGAAATGAAAATTTTATTTTTGAGTTATTTATTAATACTTTAAGGCCTTTATCATAGGAAGAAGGGTCTCATTAATTGTACCTTGACTAATGTCCAATTTATTATTTATTAAACTATATCAATCTCATAAATACTACATTTACTACTCAAACAACAATATTTATGAAGGTGACAAATTTGACAGTCCACTTTTTTTTTCTGAGCTTGACTAACATATATGTTTTCCATTGAGCTCTTTTCCATTTATCTCATCCACAACCTTTTGGACATCTTCATGCCTTTCAAAGCTTACAAGTCCACATTCCTTGGATTTTCCACTTTCATCAGTCAGTACTTTCACACTTATGGCATGTCCAAACTTGCCAAATAGATCCTTAATGCTGTCATCATCCATGTCTTCTCCAAAATTCTTGAGGTAACCATTGGTGAACTCTTTTCCCCTAGTTTGGAGTTCTGTTTCTCTTTCTTTACTAGACTTAAATTGTCCAACAAATACTTTTCAATCATTTAGAAGCATCCCATTCATTTTTTTCAATAGCTCTTTCAGCTGCTTCTTATGTCTCAAAGTGTATAAATCTACAGTCCCTGGAACCATTTTCATCACAAACCACCTTACATGAAAAGATGTTGCTAAAAGCAGAAAATGTATCTGTATCATATAGTGCTTTATTATCAATGGATTTGTCCAAATTTTTAATGAGTACGTTGCCCAATCCATTTTTGAGAGGTGATGGATCACACTGAGACTAAGTAATGCCACCTGTCTTGCCTTTAATGGCATCAAGATTCTTGACGTCGAAAGCACACTTTGAGACTGCCAACGCCTGGAAGTTCACATACGCACAGCCCAAGGAGGGGCAGGTGATCATGGCCCTGAAGACCCAGATGGAGAGGATGGGCTGGGCTGAACTTCTCCTAGAGTATCCCCGCAGTCACGTCAGGTGTAGGTCCTCCACTTAGCGCGAGGCCATGGGGTAGCTGGGGGCGCTGGGGTTCATCTGCACATAGTTGCCTGGAGACTGGAGAGCCACAGGGCGGGACCTTCCCATGAGAGGAGGAGAGTGAGTGCTGGACTTGGGGACTGGAGCTGGGGGAGAAATGGGGCAAGTGCAGAGGGAGAAAACTCAACAGAAATTGAAAACTACTCAATGGGGGCGGAACTGGGTTAGTCCCCCCACCTCTTGCTGCAGCTGGGGAGCAAGGGTGGCAGTCTCGAGTTGTCTGTCTGGGCCACTGGAAGGCCTCAGTCTCTTGGTTCCTTCCTGGGGCTGCAGGCGAGCAGGTTGGTCTCCTGTGTTTCACCAGTTATTTTATAAAAGAGGAAAAAGACGTTTCCATCAGGGGAAACGGATTTTTTTGTAATTTTTTTTATGTGTGTCTTTTTAAGAGTTTTTTAGAATTTTTTTTTTTTTTTGATATTTTTCATAACAAATGTGTGTTCTGAGCCTGGAGCATGCTCTCCACACTATGGACATGGAGGAAAGGGAGAGGAAAAGGGGGCTAACTTTCTTTATAAGTAGAATCCTCTGCAATAGCTACCTCATGATCCCTTGGAGAGGGGTTCCTCTGTTCTGGTTTTTCACATCGTCAGGATTTTTTTACTGTTTCTTCCTCATGAGATTTTGGTTTTGTCTCCTACCTTATCCTACTTTTTCCTTTCACTTCTTCCTCCCTTATAAGTTACCTTGTCTCTGACAAGGAGTTGAAGTGTCCTTTTGTTCCAGGGCCAAAAGGAATATAATAGTGAAGAGTAAGAAGGGAGAAAAGATAAAAACAAGATAAAAGGAAAGGGAGTATAGAAGGGAAGACTAACAAAAAGAATAGAAGAAAAGAAAGAGAGAGACAGGAGTAATAGTGGTGTACAGTAGGGTACTTTGACCCATACCCACAAATCTCAATCTCTGGGAGGCTGGGTTGGGTGGTTCCCTCCAGTTCAGGAGATCCTGATCAGCCTGAGCAGACATAAGACCCTATCTGTACCAAATAGAGATAAACAATGAAAATACTATAAATCAAAGGGAAACAATGAAACAGAAAACCTTAAGAGGTAAAGTTTGGAGAAAAAAATAACAAGATCAGGAAAACTCACAAAAATGAAGCCTTTATTATAGAAGAAGGAAATAATTAAAAATTATGATTACAGGATAATAATAATAAGAAAAAGAACTATCTAGGGAAAAAAGTTGAAAAAATTTTTAAAAAGAAAAATATATGTATACATATATACTGTCTTGCCATATAGCCTTATATTGCCTGGGCAACAGGTGATCCTCTGAGGTATGAGACGTTAATCACAATGCTGATACAGCTGTATAAGATGGAGGCTGGAAGCCACTGTCTTGCTGAGACTTGGTCTCATCTTCCTGTCTTCTTTGCTCCCAATCCTCACAGGGTTGGGGATCTGAAGCTCTTTGTCAGCCTGCTTAGTAGACATGCCTCGACCTTTGCAAACTGTGTCTCTTGTCCATGCAGTGGCTTTCCCAGGAAAAAGTGTCTCACTCATTTCTCCCCACAGGTGGCTGTCTAGCTTATCAGGCACACCAGAACTGGCCTCACACTAGGACCCTGAGGGCTGATCACAAGGCAGCTTTCCCATAATGGCTGTACCTGGCCTGTAGCTGAACAATGAGAGCTCCACTCCTCCTGGTGTCTCAATCCTGGCCGGGTGCTGTTCAAGATTATTCATGTGCTGGCCCAAACTCTCCTAAGATAAACTTTACCAAGTGCCAAGGTCAAAAAAAAAAAAAAACCCTCAAGGCAGGGCTTCTTTGTCTGAAAACTGCTGCAACTGCTGAACCAGCTGGCCTCTGCCAGAATGCAAATACCTGCCCTTACGCAGGTTGTGCTCTGTTTCCCACCTCCTCTGGGGTCCTACAGGCTCTTGTTACCTCCCTGTGCCCCTGAAGTGATGTTTCTGGGCAGGGTCCACCAGCCAGACATGGCTGGAGTCCTTTCTCCCCAATTTCACCATGCATCACTGTAAAGAATTTGTCTGTAGTTCCCCTTCGTTCACTTTTTAACACAATTATACGATTTCTTGATATTGAGTAGTTTGAATTCCTGTATATTTTGGATATCAGTCCTTATTCAATGTATGATTGCAGGCATTTTCTTTCCCAATCTTTGTGTTGTTTCTTCATTTTTTTAATTATTTCTTTTGCTGTGAAGGTTTTTTATTTTTTTCTTGCTTGATGCAATATCATTTGTGTAATTTTGCTCTCATTACTTGTGTTTTTGTAGTCATATTCAAGAAAGCTCTGTCCATACCAACTCATGACGTTTTCTCCCATTTTTTTCTTCTAGTGTTTTTATAGTTTCAGATCTTATGCTTAAGTCTTTAATCTATTTTGAGTTTTTTCTTTTAAAAAATGAGGTATTACTTTGTTAATCGTGGTCATATGAATATACAATTTTCCAAGCAACATTTATTTAAGAAAATTCCATTTCCCATTGTGTCTTCTTGACACCTTTATCTAAAATCAATTGACAACAGGTGCATAAATTTATTTGGGGCTGTCTCTCCTATTCCATTAACATACAAGTCTGTTCTCAGCAGTATCCTGCTGCTTTGTAATATATTTTAAAAAGTGGTAAAGTCATACTTCAGCTTTGTCCTTTTTGCTCAAAATTTTTTGAGTTATTCAGGTTCTTTTGGGATTCCATAAAAATTTTAGGATTTATTTTTCTGCTTTTTGAAGAATAATATTGAAATTTTGATAAATATGGCACTGTATTTGTAAAACACTTCAGGTTGGGTGGTAATTTTAACAATATTAATTCTTCCAATTTGTGAACAAAAATGTCCCACTTCCCTTTTAGAACTACTTTTTTTTCTGTATTACATAAATTTTAGTGTGTTTTGCTCCCATTTTCAATTTCTTAAGTTATATTTTATAATTGTTCCTTAATTACTTCCATGATTCATTAATTATTCAGGAGCCAGTGGTTTAGTTTCAACTTACTTGTGGATTTTCCTTGATTTTCTCTAGTTATTGATTTTTAGCTTTGTACCATTACAGTTTAAGAAGATACATAATGTGATTTTGAGCTGCTTTGATTTGCTAATATGTTTTTTAGAGGCCTAACATTGTGGCCTATTCTGAAATAGTTCTATGTGTTCTTGAGAATAATGTTATGTCCTGTTGCTATTAAATGGAATGTTCTGTGTATATCGTTACTTCCATTGGACCTAAAGTGGAGCTCAAATGTAATGTTTTCTTATTGATTTTCTGTCTAGATCATATGCTTTTATTGAAGGTAAGGAATTGAAGTCTCCTGTTATAATTGTGTTGCAATCTATATTTTCCTTTAAGTCTCAATCTTTTATCTATTGAAATGCTCTAATGTTGGATATATATATATATATATATTTACAATTCTTATATTCTTTTGGTAACTTGACCTATTTATCACAATATAATGCTCTTAGTTGTCTGTTTTTATAGTTTGTGACCTAAAGTCTATTTTGCCTGAGAGCATCTATGGGGACTTAGGTCTTCAAACTCACAGAATACAAGAGCTGGGAAGATGTGTCTACCACACCTAGATTTCAAAGGATGTTGTGAGGACAAATCAGAAACCTCCTGCAGAAAAAGAGCCACCACAAAGATTTACCACTAGAGCAATGGTATTTGAACCATGAAAGTGTAGCTGCTGCCAAGACTGAAGAACTGTGGAACTTCTGATGTGCAAACCCATCATTGAAGAGCTGTGGGCATGAGACTCTAACCCATGAAATCTACCGGGTGGGCTGATAGAAACAGGGCTACCCAAGACTTTGGGTTCCTAACCTCCAATCCAGTGTGCCAAGGATACAGGACACAGAATCAAAGAAGACTATTCTCTAACTTCAAGATTTACTGTTATTAACCTTGTTGGGTTTTGGACTGGCTTAAGACCAGTTACTCCTTTCTTTTGTCCATGTATCAATTTTAGAATGAGAAGGTCTATCAGCCAGGCGTCCTCAAACTATGGCCCAGGGGCCCCATGCAGCCTGCCTAGGACATTTATCTGGCCCTCCAGGTGGTTTTGCCGCTGCTGCCTGTCCTGCTTAGCAGCCAACTCATCCCAGGGCCTGCAGTCTGGCCCTCCAATGGTCTGAGGGACAGTGAACTGGCCCCCTGTTTAAAAAGTTTGAGGAACCCTGGTCTATCCTAATCTCATCCCACCATTATATTTTGGAAGTGGACAACTCGTTCTGACTTCACAGACTCAGGGGTATAGGAATTTTGCCTAAGGACAAGTTCAGACTTTCAGGGTTACTGGGATGGAAATAATATTTTCTTTTCTTTTTTCCTTCCTTCCTTCCTTCCTTCCTTCCTTCCTTCCTTCCTTCCTTCCTTCTTTCCTTCTTTCCTTCTTTCTTTCTTTCTTTGGAACATGAGTTTGGAGAGCCAGGGAAAGAATGTCATGGTATGAATGTCCCATCCAAAATTTGTGAAACTTAATCTTCAATGCAGCAGTGTTCAGAAGCAGGACTTTTAAGATGTGAATAGATCATGAAGGTTCTGTCCTTGTCAATAATCAATGGATTATTGATATTTTTACAGGAGTGTGTTAGTTATCACAGAGGTGGGCCTTTGATAAAAAAAGATGAGTTTGCCCTGATATTCTATGTGTCATGTGCTTGCTTCTGCCCTTTCACCTTTGCAGTGGAATTGCCCTCACCTGATGCAGTCAACATCCTCTCCAGTTTCTCAATCTCTGGAACTGTGACAAGTAATGTTTTTCTTTATTTTCTTTGTAAGTTACCTAGTCCCAGGCATTCTATAATAGTGACATAAAATAGATTAAGACATTGCATTTTACTCTCCCTTCTCTCACATTTTACCTTTTAATGTCACACTGAACATCTTTTTATAATTTGCATTCCTTAACAAGTATTACAGTTTTACTTTAGTGGAATTCTATGTTATACAAATATTAAATACTATGTAGAGGGTTACCATAACTATAGCCAACAGTGACAGCCATGCCATACCAAGGCATGTAGTTAGTCATATTCTAATCACATTGCTGAACATGTGGAATAATGTCTCTCTAAGAACATTTTATATACTGATGCTTGAAAAAAAGCATCACCAGCAAAATAAAAAGCTCCATTGTAGAGAAATTTTACATTACAACATGGGTTTTCAAAAGGAGAGACTCACTGTAAAAATAATTTAGAATAATTAAAGCATTATATATATACATATATATAAAAGCATGTAAGTATAACTTAGAGAGGAGACAAATGTCAGTATTTCAATATTGTAAACTGTACATATCTTTAAGAAAAACAAGTCAGCTTTTTCCTTGTTTTCAGAACAACTTGAAATGGTTTTTATGTAATGTAACATCATTACTGATGACTTATTTCTTAAGTTAATAGGAATGCACTCTCCTGGTAGCTTCAAATTGCTGTCATATATAAATGCTTTTAGCTCTTTGCTTTCATGCCATCATGTTTATGCACCTTCAGCAGGCTGCAGCACTTTGTGCTTATTTAGTTTTCTTAAGTGGCCCTTAATTAACAAATGGTGAGATATCTCTTCTGTAAAGTGAGATTTAAGCTAATATCTTAATGAATTTATGCTAGAAAATGGCACTTCACAGAGGAATATTGTAAAGCTGTTATTATTTAGTGCCATGATTGATGAATCAATCTCTAAGTAGACTTTAGAATGTTACCAACACATTTTTTCATGACCAGAAAGGATAGTAACAGGAAACTCTAGGAAGCACAGTAATAGGAATAAAGAATATGATGAGATAATGGGATATTGAAAAGAGATCATATCTTGCTCAAAAAAGGAATCAAACTGTTTCCAAATAAATCATTACCAGCTATATTTGTGAGGAAGAGATTCGTGTAGTAAATAATTGTTACCTGGACTCTCCTGTTTATTGCTTGGAGAGGAAGAAATGAACCATGTATAGTGGAGACCATCCTTTCGCCCTGTCAGAATCCGTTGTAGTAGTTGGACCCATCTTTTATCCCTCAATAAAAAGAGACTTCAGAAACAAGTTAGTTCAGTGTCCTGGTCTTTTGAACAGAGTGACTGTTTATCTGAAATTTCAAAGATTGCAGCCTTGAAAGCAGCTGTTTCTTGGAATTGTGGGAACAAAACATCTGGATGGTGGGTGAATAGTCCAATTCAATCAAAGACATTAGGAATTTCCTCACATGAGTACTGGGAAGAGATTTACATGTAAGGATGTTCCCAATATTCATCTTCCTTTCTTCAAGGCAACTAAGTTAATAAACAGTGACAAATAATTTAAAAATATACTTTAAATAATCCATCATCAATAAAAAACTGTGGTGTTCACATGGATTGATTTCTTCCACTAGTTAACATTGTGACCGGAATTAAGAATTATTGACTTAGGTAATGAATTAATTATTCCTTTATTTTGTCAAAGTTTAACAGCATATTCTTTAACCAGAAAATGAGCCTTCATTTCATTTTCCCTGTCCTCTTTCTTTGTACATCTTAAAATAAAGTATATGAAGTCCTTTATAATTTGAGATGGAAGTTTAAAACATCAAAAATTTTATATTAAGTTTTATTATTATTATCATGATCAAATTATCTAAGTCTACTGTGTCTATATTCTTGCATATATTCCTGACCTATCTGAAGAATAATTGGGCTCATTACGCTATATACAAAGTACAGCAAAAATGAATGAAATTTCCTCCCTCATTGAAGTAGTTGGAAAGAAAGAATGAGCTTACTTTTTAATATTAAAAATTTTATAAATGAAGTATTTTTATCATTGATATGTGTTTCGCCATGTGTTTTCACCATGTTTTTTCTTATACATTAAAAATAATGTAGCTTTCACCATTTTTTTCATTACTGGTGATTTCTGTAAAGTTATTTATTTGTTTACGTTATGATTATTTGCACCCATTTGAGTTCTGGATTTGAAGTATCCTTGAAGGTGGTACCTAAATTAAATAATGATAATTTGACTTTGCCTCTGTAACTTAACTATACCTTATAAATAGCTAAGATTTTATTATATACATGTTTTATTATGTGTAACTATAATAGAATAAAACAGCAGAAGTTTTTGCAAGAACTTGGGTCTTTTCCTGAAAATTTTACCAGTTGACAACATTTCTACAGAATTGGAAATCAGTTCAACATTGCTCAATTATGGTATAGAAAACTAGGTCCAAATAAGTGCCCTGAGAAAGTGCATCCCACACAATCACAACAAAGAGCAGGACTGCTGTGTTGCATTGCTGGACATCTATTTTCAATCCACACTAAAGGAATATGCATCAAGGAGTAACATACTTTATCACTCTGAACATAGGTATCTAAAGAGTGATAATTCACACAGAGATATGAGGAGCATAGTTTTGAAGTATGGTGATAGAAAATATTACTTTTAAAACTGGACTCCTTTTAGTATCTCAGAATTGGATTTTGTAATGGTTTTTTGAGTTCTGTCATTTTCTTACTTTCTTGGCACTTCAGCCCTACATTGAGAGTATTTTAGGGCTTAAATGCTTTAAGATTGATAACAGTATAAGTTGTTTATGTTTTCCTCTTAAAAAGAGAAAAACTAGTTATAGTTTGCTGACTTGAGTTCCTTCCCTTGATTATTCTTCCTAAATATTCACACAAAATGTGCATACGCTTCATGCCTTGCATGTTAATGAGATTAGACTGCTATGAAATTGGTAAGGGGAAAATTCTAAGTCACTCTTTAATATTCATCAATGAAAGAGAAGCAAAGAAACCTAACATTTGAAACTTTAAGAATGGTTTAAAATACTCTGGAAGATGCAAATTTTCATATTTTAGAAATATTTAATTATCTTAAGTCCTCATATTTTCTTGAACTTATCTTTAAAAGAGTTCTATTTATACTTATAGAGTTTTAAAACTTTTATTATAGGACAAATAAACAAGATATGAGACATATTAATTAATTAATTTTCTTAAAGAGACTAATTTATCATCATACAGAGTCTGAGGCTAAAACTAACAAAGTCATATTTACATCTTCATTATTAGGCATCATGTGGAGAATGTCTTTATCGCGAAATGCATTTCCACCTAGAAACATCAGTCTCCAAAATTTATCATAAAAAGCAAACACCAATGTAGAAAAATTAAAAAATTAAATATTTCACTCTAAAACTAACAATTGTTAATAAGTCTGAATAACTTTCTAGTACTTCATTTTTCAAATACGTCTCACAGGATAGTCACAATCTTAACTAAACTTGGAGGCATGACATAGATAACAATGTCCTTTTTTTTTTTCTTGAGACAGAGTCTCACTATGTCACCCTTGGTAGAGTGCTATGATGTCACAGCTCACAGCAACCTCAAACATTTGGGCTTAAGTGGTTCTCTTGCCCCAGCCTCCCAAGTGCTGGGACTACAGGCACCTGCCACAATGCCCGGGTGTTTTCTTGTTGCAGTTGTCATTGCTGTTTAGCTGGCCTGGGCCAGGCTCGAACCCGCCAGCCTCGGTGCATGTGGCTGGCACCATAACCACTGTGCTACAGGCGCCAAGCCATGGATCACAATGTCAAATGGAAAAGTATTCTGAAGTCTTGCAAAAAATTAAGTCACAAAAATCAATTTTTTTAGTTCTGAGATTAGATTTTTATCAGATGCTGAGAGAAGAAAAACACTCCTAATTTACAGAGAAAAAATGCTGTAAATACTAATAGCAAGTAAATCAACATGTTTGTGTCAGTCTCATAGGGATGAATTGATATGGGTCCCAATAAATACTGCATATGTACTGGGTTTGTGTTGCCCTGAGAGGTACTGAAATTTGGGGGTCCATCACTTTTACAGCAAGCAGGAAATAAACTTATTCTTTGTTTGAGAAGGACATGTTATACCTCAAGGTTGCTTACTGGAAACCCAGACCTACGAAATGCAGGTAAAGTTGTCTGGACCTTGCATTCTTGGTACATCCAGTACGATGAGCAGGAGCTTGAAACTTCTATGAAGAAATGTGTCCCATTAGTCAACAATAACCCACATACATGATTGTGTTCCCATAGGATTACAATACCATATTTTTACTGTACTTTTTATGTATTTAGATATATTCAGATATACAAGTACTTACCATTATGTTATAATTGCCTACAGTATTTAGCACAGTTATATGCAGTACAGATTTGCAGGCTAAGGGTGATAAGCTGTATGTAGTACCATATAGCCCAGGTGTGTACTATTCTATCCCATCTAAATTTGTGTAAGTATATTCTGGGATGTTCACAGAACAAAATTACCTAGAGACACATTTCTCAGAACATATTCCCATCATTATGTGATGCATGACTGTATGTATTATGTAAATACCCAGAAATAAACAAAGTCTGACAAGTTTGAGAACTTGCAATTTGTGCCTATGCCATGGGCAGCATTGTACAAAGAAGCAAGATTTCATAATCTCAGTATATCAGTGTCTTCTAGTTGTGTTCTGTCAATGTGTGGTGGTGTCTTGCTGAGTTGCATTTATTATTGTTGCTGTCTGATTCTGTGTGCTGTAGCGATAATGTCAGAGTTTCGATTAGTGCAATGAGCAACACATATGTAGTGTTCTTGTTAAACAGCAAGAGTGGAGATGAAATCAGGACAATTAGGCCAAGTTTTGGAGGATAATACCATGGAGAAAACAGCAGTGTACAAATGTACTAAAGTTTTTTTCTGAAGAGAGAGACAGCATCACTGATGAAGAGAGGTCAGAGCGACCAGTCAGGAGCAGACTGATAAAAGCATTACAAAGAGTAATTTAATTGTATGTCAAAATCATCAGCTGACCATGAGAAACATGGCACACCAAGTCAACATCAATAGAGAAATAGGAAAATATTTTTTTATGATACATTTTTTTTAACTTTTTATTTATTTTTTATTTCAGATTAGCATGAGGGTACAGATGATTAGATACCTTGTTTGCATTTGTTAGGTAAAGTCTATGTTATAGCTGAGCCCTTCACTCAGGGGCATGTGCTGTATACCCTCACATTGTGCCCATTAGGTGAGAAATTACCAATCTCCCTCCCTGCTCTCCTCTCCCTTTTCCCTCTTATTCTTTTCCCCCTTGAATTTAATTGTGACTTTCTGTCATATGAGCCTATAGTTGTTTATCTATTGGTTTCACATTAGTATTACATACATTGGATACTTGCTTTCCTATTCTTGTGTTACTTTACTAAGAATTTTCTTCAACTCCATTCAGGTTAATACAAAAGGTGTAAAATAAACCGAAAATACATATAGAGAGGAATTAGCAGAAGAACCCTAACAACATGAAAATCAGAGCAGATCAACTCTCCCAAGATATTATAAGAAAGTTACAGCTGACAATAACACCCATAAAGAGATAGTTGAAATTACAGAAATAGAATTCAGAAAATGGATGACAGATAAGATTAAGGGAATTGAGGAGAAGATGGAAAAAGAAATTCAAAGTCCAAAAATTGTCTCAAAAATTCAGTGAAATTAAAGACAAAGTCACCAAGGATCTCGACATAATTACGAATGATACAGTAGAGTTTAAGAAATTGAAAGAGGCGTTCAAGGAGGTGCAAAACACAGCATCGATTTGGGTGATAAAATAGGAAATAGAGAAGAAAGAATCTCAGAAATCAAAGAGAAGACTTTTGACCCACTCGAATCATTCAGAGAAATAGGAAAATATCAACTGAAAATCTTGGCCAACAACTCAAACTCTTTCATTGTGACAATATAAGGCCAATGTCAGTTAGGTTCATCAACTCATCCTAGGAAACTAGTGGCACATCTCCTTATTGAACATCACTATGGTCACCTTTGAACTCCTCCCCCTGGGAAGACATGTGCTGACTCCAGTGCCTACTCCACTCTTCAATGAAAAATTGAAACCGTTTTGTCTGGAATGGCCATCAGAACTGTCACTTTGTTACCCTCCATGCCCTAAAAATAATCAAAATGTCTTCCTTTTAATATTTCCTTTATTTTCAGGTAAAGAAAAACGTCACTGGGAGTCAGATCAGATGAGTAAGGAGAGTATTCTAATACAGTTATCTGTTCACTGGCTAAAAACTCCATCACAGATAGTGCCATTTGAGCTGGTGCATTGTTGTGATGCAAGAGCCACACATTTCTCATGTAAGTTTATTTTAGTTAAGATTTTCCTGTGTCTCTATCAATGGTTACTTGGTCTGGAATACTTTTCACAGTCTATGATTTTGATACATAATTTGATGAATTTTTCTTTTTTTTTCTTTTTTTATTAAATCATAGCAGTGTACATTAATACTATCATGGGGTACAGTGTACTGTTTCTGTGTACAATTTGAAATACTTTCATCCAACTGGTTAACATAGCCTTCATTTCTTTTTCTTAGTTATTATGTTAAGACATTATATTCTACAATTAGAGAGATTCACATGTAGCCTTATAGGA
>NW_003852495.1:427602-431026 GCF_000181295.1 Otolemur garnettii
TATAAATTAGTTTCATAGTAGGGCTGAGTACATTAGATACTTTTTCTTCCATTCTTAGGATACTTTTCTAAGAAAAATATTTTCCAGCTCCATCCATGTAAACATAAAGGAGGTAAAGTCTCCATCTTTCTTAATGGCTGTATATTATTCAATGATGTACATATACCACAATTTATCGATCCATTCGTGGACCGATGGGCTCTTGGGCTTTTTCCATGACCTAGCAATTATGAACTGGGCTGAAATCAACATTCTGATACAAATCTCTTTATTATAGTGTGTTCGTTGGTCTTCTGAATATATACCTAACCACCCCGACTTCCCTTCATCAATGATACTTTCTCTTCCCTCACAAATACATTTGCTGAATTGATACACTGCCATTTTCTTAATGGCATTAGCCCCATAAACTTTGACTAAAAAGTCCCTGATTTCACATCCACTCTTTTCAAGTTTAACAACAAATTTAATATTTGTTGCCCTAATTCAAGCTCCGACATCCTTGCGGTGGCACACAAAAGGCACAAAACAATAATGAATGCCTAATATTTAGCAAGATGCTGCCACAAACACAGCTGTAAGACACTGATATGCCAAGGTTATGAACCCTTACCTAATTTTTTGTACTGTCCTACCAAAGTAAGCAAATGGTGGGAAGTTCATTAGCATAATTGTCAGTCGCCCTACACCCTAGACCACATGGCATTCATCTCAACTTAGAGGGAAAGGTGGAAAGAAATTGACTCCTTTCTTTCAACCAGTAAAGAAATAAGTGTTTTGAAACACCCTCCCTTCTCACCTGATCTGGCCCCTACTGACTTTTTTCTTTACCCACAGATAAAGGAAATATTGAAAGGAAGACATTTTGATGACATTCGGGACATCAAGGGCAAAATGACAAGTGCTTTGATGAAAGAGTTTCAGAAAAAGAGTTCCAAAATTGCTTTGAAGGGGAGGCTAGGTGCTGGCATCAGCGCATAGCTTCCCAGGGCGGGTACTTCAAAGGTATCTGTAGAGATATTCAGGAATGAAGTATGTATCATGCTTTCTAGGATGAGTCATGAACTTAACTGTGATCTATTTGTTTCAATAAATCAGTCACATATATTAGTAAATCATTTTAACTTCTTTCCACATGGAAAGTGATCCCTCTTAATGGATAATGTAAAACTAATTTATTATCCCTTCTTCACTCATTTATGCGCTACAATAAAGCTAACGAAAATGGATAAAATTTGTTCCCAACTCAGGTGTTTAGTGATAAAGAACATGCATACTTTTATAACATTGCAAATATTTAGAGCTAACTCATTATTATCATTACCATTATATGTTCCCCATTTTTTCCACATAATTGTTTAGGATTGCTTTTAGAATCAAATACAAGTTCATACATGCACATTCACACAAATATACACACAGAAGGCATTTCTTAATTTTTCTCAACAAACACTCTTTTTAATTAGAAAACCTCTATATGCTTGATAACTGAATTATTTACCACTTAAGTCTTGGAATTTTTCCAAAAGAAAAAAAGCTCCAAGAGAAATTATTTATGCCACTAATGAAACGTGTTTTAAACACAGCTTAGGAGGTGAACTACAAAATATTGAGAGGAGGCATCAGTAACCAGAGTAGAGATGCTAACGTGTCTCTTGGTACAACGGTAGCCGAGAACGTTTATAGATTTCTTTAAATGTTTTTAAAATAGATTCATATTATACTTAAACAGTATAAAGTTTTAAAATAGGTGTTTAAAAAAACAGATTCATATTAAACTTAAACAGTGTAAAAATTAAAAAAAAATTAAAAGTGGTATTTTACTGATGCAAATTAGATAGCTGTTATGTAAATTATTTCTAATACAGAAAACTTAATTTGAGATAGTCAAACAATTGGTCAGTTTTACCCAAAATTGTGCCTTTGACTCACAGAACTTTATACTGGGAAAGACTTATGAAAGCACATCTTAATTTCATATTAGTTTCAGAAGGATAAAAAAAAGAGGTTAAAATGGCTTATATATAGTAAGATTTATTTATAGTAAAGTAGTAAATTAAAAGCAAAACTAGCAGCTGCTTCTTTCATTTTCTAATCTGAAACTTTTTTTTCATTTTTATTAAATCATAAAGAGGTGATCATGTATACATTAATGAATTTATGGAGCACAATGTGCTGATTTCATATACAATTTGGAATGCTTACATCATACTGGTTAATATATCCCTCTCCTCATTTACTTAATTATTGTAATTAGACATTTTATACTCTATACTTAATAGATCTGACGTGTACCCTTGCAATATGCACCATAGATGTGATCCCACCATTCACCATCCCTTCAAGTGACCTCCCTCTCCCTTCACATCTCCCCTCCCTCCTCCATCTTGGACCATAGTTGATCTATTCTTTCATATGAAAGTGTAACAGTGCTGAGTACATTGGTTACTTTTTCCTCCATTCTTGAGATACTTTACTAAGTAGGATATATTCCAGGTCCATCCATATAAACATAAAAGAGATGAAGTCTCTATCTTTTTTAAGGTTGCATAATAATATTCCATGGTATACATATACCATAATTTATTAATCCATTCATGGGTTAATGGGCACTTGGGCTTCTTCTGTGAGCTGGCTATTATGAACTGAGCTGCAGTGAACAATCTGGTACAAATTAAACTTGGACATAAAATTTTGTTGATTTGTAAAAATGTACCAAAGTTTCAACTAGAAGGAATAGAGAAAATACTGACTTCAGAAGATTAAATTTACATAAATCATTCAAGTGCCAATAATATTGACAAATATTTACTGCTAAACACTCTTCTAAACAATTTATATATATAAAAGCTTATTTTACCTTCACTAGATATACATGCTTCTTATTATCATTTTTCAAATGAGAATTGCAATTTTATGCAAACCATATGACTTCAGAGCAAGTATTCATAGCCATTAAGGCATGCATTAATGCACAATTTAAGACTTAGAGAAAATGTCTGAAAAATAATTTTACACTTCTTATGCATGTTGTGCCTGATTCATCTCAACCCAGAGGGAAAGGTGGAAAGAAATTGACTCCTACAATTTGCTCCATCTGGAAAAAATTCTCCTGCACACGGTAGCAGTTCCTAGACCTAGTAGACATGAATCAGAAGGAGTGACTTTAGGCAAACACTGTAGTAGATCTGAAATAACGTACCCAAAATGTATCATTTATTTTTGAAACCCTCTAGGAAATCATTCACAACCATAATGTAAAGGTAAATAGGTAATCGAAAAACTAGGATTATACAAAAGGATGACCATATTCCTAAACTAATTAGTTTTTTATTAAGTATCCAAGTCTAGATGATTGAAGTGTCCTTCAATCACTGACTGAAGAAAATATTATGTGTTCCTGCCAGTTAAAAATACAGTTCCT
>NW_003852495.1:431113-436375 GCF_000181295.1 Otolemur garnettii
TAAAAATACAGTTCCTTTTCACCAGGTGTATTAAGCTAATTTTTCATTTCTAGATAAGCTCTTATGCCTACACTCCCAATTTCTAATGATTTTTATTGATCGTAGAGCAGAGACATGATGAAAAGCAATTGAGAAATGTGCATCATTTCTAATAAGTAGATCAAGTGTGTTTGGACTTTTTCCTATTTCCACTACCCAGCCCTTCTCCTTATCCTTTATCAGTAAATCCCTTGTGTACATCACTTTGGAAAACATAAGTCTGGTTGTCTAAATTATATCAAACACATAATATGTTTATAACTTGGCCTCGCGCTGACTTAGGTGCCAGCTAGGGAAAACCACTTACCCTCTTTCTTTTAGTTGTGTAAAAAGGGATAAAAATTTAAGTTACTGAGTGTGATAATTTAGTTAATGCCTCTCAAGCACTAAAGAAATTCTAAAAAGTACTGGTTGATGGAGGAATAGAAATTTGTGGATGCAACAGTTCAATTCTCCACCAGCACTTTAGGCAATAAATACAATATTACAGATCTTTTTCCTTTCCAGCATTTGTTGTTCTCAGGAGATAATGCTTTACTTTTACTTACAAGAAAGCTATTAAGAGTCAGTCATGTATTTACACTTTCCAAATAGTTTTATTGGAAGATTCTTAAAACCGTATTTGCATTTGAGGTACACTGCAAATTTTAGCTATTCTATAAAGTTGTGTAGGATGATCTTTGTAGAATAGTGTTAAAGGAGAAAAGATAGCAAAAAATTGAACTGAACTCTGCTATGATGTTGTATACTCTATTATTATTATAATAAAAAGTGCAGAATTTCTTAAGTATTATCTCTTTGAAAATTTTCCTACAAATTTACTACCTTAATTATTGTAGAAAGTAATCTCAATTCAATTATTTTAGTGGAGTAGCAAGTGAATACCAGCCATTAGGGATACAAGTTTATTATGTACTTGAAGATTGGAATACTTTATTTAAGAATTATTATTATTTATTTACAAACATTGGATTGCATATAACACAGGATGTGGTCACTTTTAGATTGCTGGGAATAAAGTATTTTTATATTTTGCCCTAAAGAGTTATAAACATTATGATGTACATTTTATTGCAGCATATTCTACAATTTCTTGTCACGCAGAACTGCTGAATTTTTTAAAGGAGTAAATTAGTGTTTAAATGATATTTATTTTATGTTCTTGCTGATAGAGAACACAGCAGAGAGTATTGACTATTCTGGGTTAATTTCTTTCCTTATTTCATCATTTTCTCTCAGACCTATTTTTCCCTTTAATGTGTTTGCTGCATTATTCTGCTTCTCCCAAAGAACACATGACAAAAATGGCTGTAATGTTGTTCAAATCAGATACTGCTATTCTTAATAGAAATATGTACTTTCTTCTGTATGGAGGCCTTCTTATTTCTTTTTCTCTTGTTTATATGAATTATAAAAGCCTTCTTTTTCTCTCATTTATATGAATAATAGTCCTTTTGCTTTTTCTATTTACACATTCACCATTACAAAATTTTTACCACTCAGAAGACATCATATTAGTCTATAAGAATTCATGTATGATGGTTATCTTAGAATTACTTAACCCATTCATTAATGATGTACTTGCTAAGATTCTTCATAACATAAGGGAATCCACATGTATTAACATTATATCTTTTTTGTCATTTAATTTTGTGAAAACTTAAAACCACATTTAAAAAGGTACTTTTAATATTTTGAAACATTACGAGTCATAAAGTACCAATGTATTTTCTTAAATAACTACTTCGTAATTGAATAAATGTTAGTAAGTGAATCATTGAATAAAAAGTAATTTGGATTCAGCAAGGCACAGGTAAAAGTGAGATTTTGGGTTTCATCCACACTTTCATTTTCTAACATTTTGGCCTTGTAGTCATTATTTAAATTATCTCTGCTTCAGTTTCATCATCTATAACGGAGATTAGTAATAACTACCCTAAACATTTATTGTGAGTTTTAAGTGAGATAATGCCCACAAAGCAATGAGCACAGTATTGAGATTCAGTAAATCTTCCACAAGTAATATCTCATTTAGACACACATTTATTTACATTTAACAAATATTTGTTGAGTGTTACCTATATATTAGTTACCATATGGCATGTTGAACACTAAGAAATACTAAATCCAATTAAAATTAGGTTAAAATGTATTGGCTTTAAAATGTATTGTGATGACTGCTTAATAAAAGTATAAACTGATATTCTATCAGCTACACATAGAAAGAAAAAATTTCTGTCCTCTCAAAAAATACCTTATATCTGCTGAACATTATTTTTTATCATGTTCATGGATTAAGAGGAACAGGCAAATGATAGAAAATGATTCTGCAGAATGTATGGGAACTAAAAAGGTAAGAGAATTAAAATATATAGAAGATGGAAGGTTAAAAAATGAAAGAAGGAAAATAAATTTGTTTTATATTGATTCTTTTTTCAAGTCTAATCCATAAAGTGGTCTGTTTCCAATACTGTACTGGAACAAGCTTTACTAGCTCACAATACCTGATTTTAAATTTGCACAAACTTTATGAGCCCACATATTCAACACAGGCACTACAAAAATAAAAATACATACATTCGTAATTGGTGCTGAGGCTAAGAAATTTCAGTTTAGTGAATAGAATTTCTACAATGTAATAAGTAGTTGACCAACAAATCACATGTTAGATTTAATGACAATAAATTTAGAAACATATCTTGGAATAAATGGAAAATCAAACAACAATAAACTTCAGCAAAATGTGCTTTAACACCAGAAATCGATCAGAGAAGAGTGACATCACCAAAAAATTTGGCTAGAGAACTCCAAAAAACTTTTCTTCCACTAATGAATGTGAGGATTATCCTGAAAAAAACTAAAACTATTATCTTTTTCTGAACCCTGGAATCTAATTACAAATTGCAACATTTAGTGGGAATGATACATGAAGAAAGAAGGAGTTGGCTAAATTTCGATAAGAAAATATCATGACATTATTATTTCAACTACTATTCATTACTCCCGATTATAAGTGTTATAACCTTAAAAAAAAACACCCATTTTTTGCCATCATTTATGGCACTAAGTGAAATTAATAATGAGAGACATTGGCCAGTATTTCTGGTACATCATGGTGGACCTGGATGGGGCAGTATACACCTTGTCCTTAAAGAAGAGAAATTCTATATTACTGTCTGTCTGGGGACATCCCCAAAATCCTGCTTAGAGGCTTGTCTATTTTGCAGTCCTCAGAACTTCTCTGGATTGCAGCAGTCTCGCCAGTGGCATTAGTGAAAGCATTTAAAAGCATACCCTAGCCACAGCTGCCTGAGACAGTAAACCCCAGGAAGAAAGATGTTGTCCATAGCCACAATATGTACAACAGCCAAAGTCCATAAACAACCCAACTATCTATTAACTGATGTATCAATAAACAAAAAGTGGCATACCAATATAGTGGAATTTTATTCAGCAATAAAAGGTATCTCAAAGGTCATTAGTAAAGTCATCACATGAGGGAAATGGGAAAATATAGCTAAGTGTACCTTTATTTATAGAATATTCACTACAAAATTTTACAAAGAGATAGCCAACTCATAGAGAATGTTTTAACTATTTTCTAATGAATATTTTGTAAAATTTTGTAATGAAATTTTATAAATAAAGGTACATTTAGCTATAATTTTCTCCATGTATGGTGACTTTATAAATAACCTTTGAGGCACCCTGTATTGATACCTGCTATGACAAATAGACCTTAAAATTTTATGCTAAGTAAAAGAATCTAAAATTCAAATATCATACATTGAATAACTTAATGTATATAAAATATCCAGAATAGTTACATTCATAAAGACAGAAATCAGACTAGTGCTTGCCTGGGGATGCAGACAGAGATAAATTGGTAATGGCTACTTAATGGGTATGGGTTTCATTTGGCATCATGAGATTGTTTAGGAACTAGAAACTATAGTAATTTCCTAGTACCCCATCCAAAGAAAAAAATACAAGAATTTCTGTCATTTCAGTAATACAAGTTTTATTTTCTCAAAATGACTAAATTTAAACTACATATTCCCTGTCATACAGACTATTTAGTTTTAGCATTTTTCTATCATAATTTGATCTATCACCTGTCATCTTAATTTTTTCTTTTTAACTTATCAGGAAAATTTTTAACTTCACTTATTCATTTCTCTAATTTCCAGATATTCTAATTTAATGATAAATTACTTTGTCAACTTGTAGTATGTTTGATTTCCTCTCCTAAATATAATCCACAAATTATCATCATAATTCCTTATATATTGGATGCTATTTAACAATGGGTTATTGAGATAAACTGAAGGTTTTAAATGCTAGATAATGTTTTTCATCAGTTTTAAAACTAAATAGTAACACAGTCATAATTAACATTGTATTTTATAGGCACACAGAGGGGTCAATGGAAAATAATAGAGATTTTGTTTTATAAAGTTTAAATGTATTATTTATGTGGATAAAGACAGAGACTATTCAAGAAGTCATAGAAGCAAACTAGAATAAATATTCTTTTTTTTTTTTTTTTTTTGAGACAGAGTCTCATTATGTTGTCCTCAGTAGAGTTCTGTGGTGTCACAGCAACCTCAAACTCTTGGACTTAAGCGATTCTCTTGCCTCAGCCTCCCAAGTAGCTAGGACTAAAGGCGCCCACCACAGCACCTGGCTATTTGGGCTTTTTTTTTTCGTTGTTGTAGTTATCATTGTTGTTTAGCAGGCCTGGGCCAGAATCAAACCTGCCAGGCCAGGTATATGTGGTCAGCGCCCTAACCACTGACCTATGGGCGCTGAGCCTAGAATAAATATTCCTTAATATTAACGTGCTGTGTTCTCTCAGTTTCCCTGAAAGTATATTTACTTGCAAAACCAATTAATGTGTTTGCTGCATTTGTAACTTACTTAGATATATGGTACTACCAACCTTGGAAAACACTCAGTTAACAACTTAATCTGCCTCTCCAAATTCAAGATACTGTAATTTCCTTAAGCATTGTTTTGTTATTATGTATGTTATCAATCAAGAGATATGTTATCACCCCGTGAAGGCTGATCCTAAACTGCTACACAGTGGTGGTTTTCCTTTCTTCCCTGAAGTAAAATGTGACTGAGGTAGCTAGAAAACCATGTATTTTTCATTAGCACAACAGTTATATGATTTGTATAGACTGATAGGGCACAGAAAAGTATACCAATACCAATACT
>NW_003852495.1:436664-447015 GCF_000181295.1 Otolemur garnettii
TATGTTAAAAATAATTGATAAGGGGTGTAACCTATGGCTCAAAGGAATAGGGTGTGGGCCCCATATGCCAGAGGCGGCGGGTTCAAGCCCAGCCCAGCCAAAAAAAAAAAAAGATAAAATTTAAAAAAATAATAAAACTGATTTATTTTAATATTCTATGGAAGATAGGGGTTTGATACCATTGTTTCTGTGCAAAATTGGATAGGGAGGTAAGTGTGCCTATCAGAGCTGTCTGCTTTTGCTATTTTGGCTCCTTATTGTTTTAAACATTGTGCTTCATCCTTTAACACATCCAGACATTTTTGTAGGATAAAAACAACAAGGCTTGTAAGCAGAAACCATACTTATGGTCTGTCAGTATCATAACCCCAGAGTCCTGGCAGTTTTTCCTACAAAATTTTAGCAAAAAAATTCTTTTGAGGGATGCTGTTTGCCATTTTTGTTTCATTACTCTCCATGTGAGTTGATAATGTAGTTGAGAGGGAGCTTAGTGCCTGAGATCTGATTTTGGAAGAAGGGGGAAAAATTGAACAAAAATTAAAGAGCCCTGCAGAAAAATAATAATATTTATTTAATATATAAATGTATGTATTGTAGTCAATATATACATACACATGAAAGTATACTTCAGTTAAAATTCTATTGTTTATTTCTCACATACTTGGAGTTAGTTTATATTCAAATGGTTCTACAAGAATGGTGTATATGGATATAGTTTCACATATACTGAATTTGTACATTCCCTATGAAAAATTATAAACCTTTTCCTGAGGCTCAGGAATCATTTTTTAAATAATTATTTCTTAGTGTGAGGCTATACAAATGAATCAGTGTATTAGTACCTGCAAGGTCTGAGCATTAACTTCGTAAACTTGCCACCACATGCTAACGTTGGCAGGACTGTACAAACAATTCAGTAAGGCTTTATAACCTTTGTATAGCAGTATCTCACAGTGGTGTTTGTGTCAATGTGCAGCAGTGTCTTGCTAAGTGACATTTGTTATTGTTGTTCTGTGTGTATTGTGTGTATTGTGTGTATTGTGTTCTGTCACAAGAACATTGGAGCTTGAATTAGAGTAATGAACAAACATTCTTAAACTTCCTGTTACATTTGGCAAGAATGGAAGTGAAAACAGGGATATGTTATTCCAAGTTTATGGGGACAATGCCATGAAGAAAACAGCAGTGCACAAATTGATTAAATGTTTTTCTGAAGAGAACAAAAGCATCGATGATGCTGAGAGATCAGGGTGGCCATTAATGAGCAAAAACTGATGAAAACACTACAGAAATTGATAAATTATGTGTTAAAATCACTGGATGACTGTGAGAAGCCTAGAAGACTAGTAAACATTGATAGAAAAATAGGAGACTCTTAGCTGAAAGTCTCGGTATAAGAAAGATGCGGCTCTTGCATCACTACAATGCACCAGCTCATGAGGCACTGTTTGTTATACAATTTTTAGCCAGTAAACAAATAATTGTACTTGAACACTCTCCCTACTCACCTGGTATGTCCCCCAATGACATTTTTTTTTACCCAAAGATAAAGGAAATATGGAAAGGGAGACATTTTGATGATATCCAGGACATCGAGGATAATACAATGACAACAGCTTTGAAGGTCATCCCAGAAAAAGAGTTCCAGAATTGCTTTGAAGGGCAGAGTAGGTGCTAACATTGTTGCATCAGTCCTGAAGGGAGTACTCTTCCTTTTTTTTTTTTTTTTTTTTTTGTGACAAAGTCTCACTATGTTGCCAGCAGTAGAATACTGAGGAACTACAGCTCACAGCAACTTTGAACTCTTTGTCTTAGGCAATTTTCTTGCCTCACCCTCCCAAGAAGCTGGGACTACAGGCTCCTGCTACAATGCCTGGCTATTTTTTTTTTTTTGTAGTTGTTATTGCTGTTTGGCAGACTGAGGCTGGGTTCGAACCCACCAGCCCCAGTGTATATGGCTGGCACCCTAGCCCCTGAACTACAGGCACCAAGCCTGAAGGGGGTACTTTGAAGGTGACCAGAGTGATGGTCAGCATGAGGTTATGCAGCACTTTTTATAGGATGAATTTGTGAACCTAAAGTCATTCCTCATAGATCAATCCTTTAAACTGTTTGAAATTGTAGAACTTTGGCACTAGAATTTAAATCAATAATCCAAACTACCTTAGTTACAATGAAAGAAACTGATTTGGGGTTATGTTAAATAATTTGTGCAAAGTCACATATGAGATTATAAGCAGCGATAGAACTAAAATCTTCTAATTTTCTTTTCAGAAATCTGCCATCAAGATTTGAAAGTGCAGAAATTGTAGAATTTACCCAGTCAAGGAAGCAATATTGATTTAAAGAAATAGGCATATCCTTATCTACATTTTCACATGTTAGCTGTGGAAAAACAGGTTACTGACCTGTCCATTGTTGTCTTTCTCTGTCTGTAACACACTCCTTCAAGTTGTTCTCTATTGCTTGGAAGATCTGCCAAAGAAAAAGTCCTTCACTAAAATATAGGGAATAATTATCAATTACTCAAAAGGTAGGATGAGGAAAGCATATAAATATTATAGGATATAATATCAAGAGCCAATGGTACTGATGTGACTCACAGATGTGAAGAATGACATTTCTATTTTTTAAACAATGTTTATCAAACAACAGGCTTTCCAAGAAGAAATTTCCAATTAGCTAGTAAAAACATAATTATTTAATTGTTCACTTGCTGCTACACTGTTTCTCATTCTAACTTCACACATGAAGACATTTAGAAAATTTGAGAAAAAAAATGATAGTATTTTGTCTTGTCTAGACAGGTAGAAACAACCAACAAAGCACAATTCCCATGATTTTTCTTACCTATCTTATTAATATCTTTTAAGGGAGGTTCAAGTTGACTGACTAAGGACATCTGATACTTGCTGCTTCTACAAAGAACCAAAAAGGCAAGAAGATTATCACGCTTCAATTAGATCATCTATTCATCACTGGAATTGAACAAAAGAGCCACCTAAAGCAAGAAAGGAGAGAAGTGAAGCAGTTTGTTGGTCAGGGTCTGCTGCGAGCCTAGAGAGGCTCCTCAATGCAGGGAAGAGATAGGCAAGAGACCCCAGCAAACGAAATTCCTATCTCAGCTCTTATAATTGCAGCCATAGGACAGCCCTTTGCACCTTGCTGTTTCTGAGACCAGCAGAGAACGCTGCCTGGAGACTGCATAACGGAGTTTGTTCCAGAAAGAGCACTCATGTCGGATACCACCCACCCTCTTAGTTCTGAGCAGCTGCCCTAAGTTTACATTTTGAGAACCCAGCCCCCACAGACTACACCCAGGGCCCAACAGTTCCTGCACAGCCACATCCCTGGAGCTCCACTAACATCCCATGTGCAGTCACCAAGGGCCAAAGTGCATGACATTGTCAGTGACCCCACGGCACCCAGAAGTACAGCCACCACAGTTTTTATGTGTGCTAAGCAACTGCATCTGTGGGCTACAGCTGCAAGGACAACGGCATGAAAAAATAATATACTCTCTGGCTGCCTGCTTATGGCTGCTGCCACTGAAAGAAAGCAAGCCTATCTTCCCAGTAGCAAACCACAATGCAACTTCTGTTGCCCCCTTCTGAGTATTTCACAGGGTGGCCTAGTGCTCACTGCACCCCTATGTACCACAGCCAGTGACTGCATGCACTATTGTGGGGCCTGAGGCCAGGTTCACCCAGCATGGCCCTCCCCCTACCCAGTGTCCAAACATGCTGTCTGAGAGCTTGGGGATCGCCCATCCCAGTCCACCATTGTTAGCACCTGAGCACTCAGTTCCAGGATCTGAAGATGACTCCTCTCAAACTGCTGTTACCAACACAGTTGCCATTTGCCACTGTGGGCCAGGGTATTGCCCACCAAGACTGCCACAGCCTCTCTTAACATCAGTGCCGACCACTTGGGAGTTATAGGGTTGTCACACCACTGCTACTGCCACAGCTCATGTCATACCTGTTCCCAGAAGCCTAAGTACCTGCCTGACGTACTGCTGCCACCAATAACACATGAGAAATCTGCCTGGAGGCCCAAGAATTGGCCTGCCTGGACCCACTAACACTTGGTGCAGTCACACCACCCTGGGGTCCAAGGACCAGAACACTCAGCCAATTATTAGCACTGCTAGACTCGACAATTGGCCCATGTGGCATCCCTATTCCCAGCAAAATTTCACAACAGCCTCCACCAAAAACCACAGCCCAAGGCACTGAGGAAATCATCTATACCACTGACCCTGTTTACAGCTAAAAACGTCATGTGGAAACTACAGCACCATACACAAGAATCCAAGGAAAAGCACCTTACCCAGTCAACACTATAGATATATATATATTTTAAAAATTCTTCCATATAAAAACAAATATAAAAAATTGGAAGGAGTGACTATTACTCCAATATGCAGATATGAGCGTAAGGACACAAGATACACGAAAAAGCAAAGACATGGATGTCCACTAAAGAAACACAATAATATTCCAGCAATGGACCCCGTGACAAAACAATTATGAAAACTTAGAAAAATAATTCAAGATATTAACATGAAAGGAGCTGGATGAGATATATGAGAACATAGACAAACAATACAAAAAAAATCAGAGGAACAGTTCAGGATATCAATGAAAACTTATCAAAGAGATAGATAGCATAAAAAAGAACCAAACAGAATTCCTAGAAGTTAAGAATTTATTGAATTACATATAAAATATACTCTAAAACTTTAATAATAGACTGGTAATGTTTCCCTGATTGTTCTTGATGTTTGAGGCTATGTGTTGGTGCCTATACCTTTGAAGAAGAAGAGACTTACTCTAGTCTTCCTAGATTGACTTAGTCTGAGAAAGCTCTTCACCACTTGGCTTCTCCAGAGATTCTGGTTAGGTTTTTTGGTGTGGTCTGTGGGCACACTTGCTGATGGAATCCTCAAACGCTGGCTTGGTGCCGGGGTCAGCAGGTGGATGGGCCTAGGTTCCAAGACTGGGGCCTGGAAACTGAATCCACTGGAATGTACCAAAAGCCTCAGTCCATGAGCACTGGCCTTGGTCCCGTGGCTACTGGGGCTGTCCCAGAACCTGGGTCTGTGAGGGCCAGCCTGAGACGGGGGCCTATACCATGGATCTGATGAAGCATGGGTTTACAGGGTCCAATGTGAAGAGTGGGAATGCATGGACTATCTAAGCATTGGACAGGCCTAAAGCCTGTGCCCAAAGTGAAGGGTTCCTGTGAGTTGAAGTGGCTCTGGGCTGGTCTACAGCCTGGAGTGGGCATAGGGCCTGGGGCTGCAGGGGCCTTCCTGGAACCTGAGTGCATGACTAGGACTGCAGTGGCAGATTGTTGCAAAAGTGGGCCTGAAGTGCAGAGCACTACTGTTCATTCCATTGCTTGTGAAACAAAAAGCAAACAAACAGCACAAAAAGAAAAATACAAATCATAACTACCGTTGAAATGCCATTTAGTCTATATTCTTTGCATATGTATCCATTGCAAAAATGTGTTGAATTAGGGGAAGACAATGAACAATAAGGTGTTCTCCTTCCTGTGTTTGAGCCATTAAAAATGAAACTGCTAGAAAATGCCCAAGAAATATATCTAAAATACAATAAGCATACCAAATTACAGACATGGTGTTTTCTGATGTGATTTGGATGTCTGCCCCTCCAAATCTCATGTTGAAATTTGATCCCTAGTGTTGAATGTGGGGCCTGGACAGAGATGTTTGTGTCATGAGGGTTGATCCCTTACGAATGTTTTGGTGCTTTTCCATAAAATTGATGCTTCATGAATTTTGCTTTATATTAGTTCACTTGAGAATTGGCTGTTTAAGGGCCGGGCACCACCTCTTCCTCTCTTACTCCCTCTCCTGCTATGCGATATACCTGCTTCTCCTTTGTCTCCCACCTTGACTGAAGCTCTCTGAAGCCCTCACCAGAACAGAGGTTGGTGCTGTCTATACTTGTACAGTCTGCAGAACCCTAAGCCTAATAAACCTCTTTTCTTTATAAATTGGCCAGCCTCAGGGGTTCCTTTACAGCAATGAAAAATGGACTGACACATTTACATTTAAGAATTCCAATTTATTTATTTATTTATTTATTTTTTTGCCAAGTAACGAAGTAAAAAACTGTGATAATTATTAGGTAAAATAATTTAAACAAAAACTTAGAAGCTTTTTAAATTTAAGGTGGTGGGACAATTTTAGTGAAATTAAAAGAATAAAATATCACTTTTAATACACCAGAAAATTTCCTAAGAGAAGCAACCTAGAGAAATTTCTGACTCAAAAATCTTGGGCTCAGCAGCACTTACTGAAAATTATAATGAGAAAAGGACATTCAGACGTCAAACAGTGTTCCATTTGCTCATTCCCCTATCAGCACTCTGACTCACGGAAGGTTTAGTAACCAGCAACAGTGAGTCACCCCTTCCTGTCACAGTGGATGCTGTACCCTTCTCTGTTAGTTGTGTACACTGAAACTCAAACACCCATAGAGATGTGTCTGAAGTATACAGTGAAGCACCCCAAGTGAAGAGATTATTAGAAGTATTTATGCTAGAGGTAATTACCAAGTGAAAATACTACTTTCACTATTGTTAAAGTAATCTTCAATTAATTGGAGTGATCAATCTGAGCAATTTCCTTTATTTTTAATTGAAAGCGTTTCTCAAGTTTGAAGTCTATGAAGTAGAAAGCAACAAACTTCAGAATCATATAAGGGAAGATAGGTTGCATATGCTTCTGATTCCGAAATTGTTACACTGTCATTTTCAACGCTTGACTACTTTTTCTTTGTTCCAGCATTTCTCAAGTCTCTATTCTCTTTAATGTAGTTTTGTGTCTTCAACTACCTTGTTATGGCAAATTTCTCAATATCTGTCCTTTATGATCCCGTTTTATTTTTATGATTTCAGACACTTTATTATACCTTTCAAATGATTCTTTTTAAGTTTGGAAGTTGGAGTACGGTTTGATATTTATTCTCTCTTAGTTTCCAAAAACCAACTGTCATAGAAAATCTCATTGTATCTGCACATCGTCCCTGAAACAAACATCTTCCACTTGATTTCAATCTTCTAGGTTAGGGCCCCGTTACTTCTTGCCCTATAAAGGCCTGAAATGCCATGTCTGTCAGAAGCTTGCTTTCAGTGTGTATGCCATGTCTGTGGTATGCTTGCTTTCAGTTTGTGCCATCATATGCATGGAAGATGAGCAATCTTTATTGCATTCGCATTGCTAATATTACTACCTACTAACCACACTCCAGTGTTTGTATCTTTCTTTATATGATTTTTTTTTTTTTTTTTTTTTTTTTTTTTGCAGTTTTTGACCAGGGCTGGGTTTGAACCCACCACCTCTGGCATATGGGGCCAGCGACCCACTCCTTTGAGCCACAGGCGCTGCCCTATATGATCTTTGGTATAAAAGTATTGCATAGCATTCTCCACAATCCCACCAAAGCCCACTTTGTCAAATGTACTCCTTCCTACATCTTGTACCCATAGTTTCTATTTCAATGACACATGACTTAACTAACCTTGAAGTTTTCTATATCCTTGCCCAAGCTATTTTCTCTACATGGAGTTGTCCTTCTTCAATCTTGGGAATGCATATCTTTTAGTTCTCGACTAAATGTTGTATAACTCATGGTGCTTTTAAAACTTTTATGTCAGAATAAATCTCTCTCACGCTACAATTATCACTATTTGTTTGTTTGTTTACTACGTATATAAAGTAAAAGATGTTGAGTTCACTCTTCAATCATCATGAAGTACTTAAAGACAAAGGTCTTGGTCATTCCTCTCTGAATTTCCATTTCCTTCTGGTTTTGGAAATTAAGCACAACATGCATTAAATAAATGTATAAAAGTAAGCACAACATGCATTAAATAAATAAATGTGTGGGTTGATATGAACAAAAGTTATCATCAGTTATTTGAGACTGAGGCCACCAACTCAAGAAGCATGAATAATTTTCTATCATCTCTTGTCAAAGTCTATTTTTCATAAACTATTAATATGTATAACTATGAATTTTACTAAACTGAAAAATAATATTTCTAAATTGTATTATACTTTTTAAGAAAATTTTAGCTTTTTAAAAATAGTAAACATGAATTTAAAGAAAATAGATATATACATATAGGTTGAAAAGTCTCAACTTCTGTAATTCTAGTATTACTAATTAACAACAGTTTGAACTTCAAACAAATTCTTTAGACTTTTCTTTGTGTATATAGACATATATATTTAAAAAATAATTTACCCTACATAATTAATATTTCCTTAGTTGTTTTTACTGGCTACTTTGCATTCCTCTGAAAAGTTATCAACTTTTATGGAACCAGTCTTCTCTACTTGGGCATTAAGGTTATTTACATTTTTAAGAGTCTTTTTACAATTTGAGTCATCACAGAATTTTTAGTTCAGACAGATAAACTTTGAAAATAAATATGATTTATATTAATTCCAATTTATAATGAATATCATCACAAGTCTATATATAAGGTAAATCGCAGATAATTTTATTGGGGCTTCCTAGAGTTTGAATTGCTATAGCAGATTATACATTTCTCTATAGTCTTCAACTATTTCCATCAAAATGATCCTATTCACTGATTTGGTATGATTTGTATATGAAATTTACACATATTATTTATATGTAATATATAAGCAATGTAATTATATATTGTTTATATATGATGTTACTTATCTTATATAAAACCAGCCTATAAAATTGACATACATTTTGAGTCAGGTTAGAGTGGCTAACTTTTTAAAATATTGGTTGATTTACCTTATAACTTTTTCTTGATTTTATTTTTATAAGAAGATGAGTCAGGATGTCATCTGCCTTATGACAAACAAGAATAGAACATAAAATGTCAATTTCGTGAATGTGAATAAATACCAAGCTGTTGCCTAAAGGACAATTGAATTATTATCAGAAATTATTTTTAGATAGTGTGAAATTAATGGGTTGTTTTCTGACCAAAGAACTTAACATAATGTTTTAACCTGAACAAATTGAGCTGTGTTATTGATAGGAATATTTGTGGAACACAATCTAATTAGATACAAATTAATTAAAATTTCTCATCACACAGCGCTGGCTAACCCCTAATGTTTTCTCATGTCTTGCTGTCATGGACACTAAAGCCGAATTTGGCATCGTAGGCTGTAGTTTACCAGAGGTAATCAATCAAATAATTCAAATATAATTCTCTGTATTTGATTAAACATAGTTCATATAATTATGCTAAATATACATATCACTTTAGAGAATATATTGTAGTAAGTCTTTTATTAGTCTTCCTATAACAATATAGCACCATTTTCTGCTATCAATTCAATATTATAAGATAACTTGCTATTTTCCAATTATCTTACATGACGCATTTGGAAAATATCAAATTTTCCATTTCTCTCTTCAATCTTTCTAATGTAACCTAGAGATCTATTTAGGAAATTTTTTTTTTTTGCTTATCTTCACTCTATATTTCAGATTACAATAACCTTAATTATTTTTCTATCATGGTTTAATTATAATAAGCAGAATCAACTAAATTACGGATCATCTGTTGTTTACTCAGCTATTTGAACATTGCACATAATATCAAGATTTAAAATAGAACCAAAATGTTCTTGTAATACAGTAAAATATAAAAACACTTATTAGAAAGTTTGATTCATATAGTCTCAAACTGTACAACTATTGGAATCAAACATAGGGAGAAGCACTATGACATTGGTATGGGCAGAGATATTTTGGATATAATACTGAAAGCACAGCCAACAAAAGCAAAAATAGATAAATGTGTTTACTTCAACTAAAAATCTGCTGCACAGCAAAGGAACAATCCATAGAGTGAAGAGACATCCTTACCTATTACTTAAAAATAAATTTTTTATTAGATAGATAATTTATGTTTAATTAAATGAGGATGATATAAATATAGAACACATATATTATTTGGTGTTTAAAATGAAACATATACATGTTGTATGAATCTTATGGTAATGTGGTATTCACCTGCATTGGAATATGGCTTCCAAAGTTGAAATTAGAAAGAAAACCAACCAAAATAATAGTTTCCTTAGCCTAAAATCCAATGTGATATAGTTTAACCTTTGTTTGGCTCTGTAATATATGGAAATTTATACATGCATCTCCTTACTATATTATATCAACCAACTAATTTAGCCAAAGCTTTTTTTAGGCAGAGATACTATTGGCTAATAACTGTAAAAGAATCTATAATCATAAACTTAAAGTAAAACACAAGGATATATTATAAATTATAAGATACTCAAATTATAATTTTTGTAGTT
>NW_003852495.1:447696-449131 GCF_000181295.1 Otolemur garnettii
TTTTTCAACCAAGTCCATAAAAAAGCATGTAGTCCCAGCCACTTCTGAGAGTCTTTATTATCTTGTAAGGTCTCCATGTATAATAGTTTAAATTATAAATATCAGGGTGGAAATTACTGTGCATAGTATTCTATCAGATACACTCTTAAATTTAAAAAGAAAACGAAGATTAATTTATACATTTAAAAATAAGACAAAGATTGGATTGGAGAGAGAAAATAGAATGGAAAAAAAGAAACATAAAATCTAGAATCTCCTAGGTAGTCTTTTTCTGTTTAAACTCAAGAACAGAAATCTAATATAATTAAAACAAAAATTCAAAATCAAATGGTTGTATAAAATGCTCACTTTTGCTTATTGGAAATAACTTACCTATAAATCATGGATAGGATGTATTGGGAGAAAGTGAAGAAATCACTGGGTGCTGTGATCAAGGACAGTGGGTTATTCTGTGGTCTTGTGGTTTTTACAAAGACTAAATGCAAGTGAAAGAGTTAAGGAGACAAAGATAGATGCTATACAGGAGAATGGGAAAATCGGAAAAAGCTACGGTTTAGAGACTAGGAAGAAAATGGGATAAAGAAAGTTCATGATTTTGGAGAGGAGGAGGAAGTGGACTTCTCCGTGGTGTTTGAGTGGAGGTACAGAGAATAAATCTGGTGGAGATAGACACTGGCCAGAGAATAATAATCCTTGTTCTTATTTTTTAAGCTAATATATTGAATGTGAGAAAGGTGGGATTAGATTAAGAATTTAAGAAATATAAATTATATTGGGAGCTGTGGGTCCAGAAATATTTTAGAAGTAATTTAGGTTTTCTTTTTTTTTTTAAAGGAAATCTCAAGTTCTGAAAAAAATTGGAACAAATCATAAGAAATCCGAATAGTTTTAACTGTGTATCTTTGCCAGCTATGCTGAACTTCTCTTAACTAAATTGCATAAAAGAAAATGATGGAAGTTGGAAGACATTGAATTGACTTATTTTTAGCACTATTCCCTTTAATTTGATTTTAAAACATCAGCCTTCTTTTTCAGTTTGTTTTTCTTCTTATAAGTTTCTTTTTAAAAATTATTATTTAAACAGACAAATGATATTAAATACATTTTCTATGTACAATCTAATGTTTTGAAGTATATTTACAAGGTAGAAAGATCAAATCTAGCATAGTAACGTACGTATTACTTCACAAAGTTATTATTCTTTTAGTAAAAACACTTTAAAAGTTACTCTCTTACAATTTATTGAGAATACAATATATTGCTAATTATGGTCATCGTGTTGTACAATAGATCTCTAGATCTCTTTAACTTATTTATCCTTAGAAAACCAATGTATATCTGGCTCAGCGCCTGTGGCTCAAGTGGCTAAGGTGCCAGCCACATACACCTAAGGTCGTGGGTTTGAATCCAGCCCGGGCCTGCCAAGCAACAATGA
>NW_003852495.1:449583-455395 GCF_000181295.1 Otolemur garnettii
AAAAAAAAAAATTGCAATTCAACTTAATTATCAACTATTTAGTTGTTATTGTAGTTGCTGCTCATAATCTAATAGTGA
The DNA here is from genome assembly GCF_000181295.1 of Otolemur garnettii. Classification (NCBI taxonomy): domain Eukaryota; kingdom Metazoa; phylum Chordata; class Mammalia; order Primates; family Galagidae; genus Otolemur; species Otolemur garnettii. Next base: position 449,662 of record NW_003852495.1, read on the forward strand.
TGACATTTGAAAAAAAATGCTGAATTTTAAGGTTGCAATTTTGCCACTAGATCACTAGATGGTATACCGTTCCTTTAAGGAAATGTGCATCATCATTCAAATGTGCATCAGAAAATGTGTATAACAGTGACTTTATTGTCCAATACTAGGCTAACTTTATTCATTTGAAACATTATTTTTGCCAAAAGCAATATTTTACTACTAGAGCATATTTTGACAAAGATCCTAAAATCATATAAATATGACAAAATAATGGTTATCTACATACTTAATTAAACATTAAAAATCTAATTTCTATTTATAATTTATAATATATTACCAGTTTACCATGGTATATAATAAAAGAAATTATAACTTTTAAGATATTTATGAGTATACATTTTAGATTTTCCAGTTCTTATAACAATTTTAGATTAATATTGAAAACTTACATCCATTCTGGAATAACATACTTTTAGTAATAGACCAAGTCTAGACTATTAGTCCTAGACAATTAAGAACTTATTTATTAAACTATATTTATTGATATTTTAAACCTGATAAAGTTCTAAGAAAATTCAACAGTCAGTAAGATATGAAGACATCAGAAATCAAGGGGTGGTGCCTGTGGCTCAAAGGAGTAGGGCACCAGCCCCATATGCTAGAGGTGGTGGGTTCAAACCCAGCCCTGGCCAAAAACTGCAAAAAAAAAATCAAAAGGCCACACAATTACTGAGTAATTACAAATTTTATGAAATATATTTCAAACTGTAAAACAATAAATTAATTACCTTACCTATATTTAAAATCATTTAAAATCATTTTCCAAAAACATTCTACGATATTCTTGTTTAATACCTACAGTGCACATGTTTGCTACTTTCATAGATAGTTTTTATTCTAAAATTGTAGAAAATGCCCTGCACGTGTAGAAAAAAACTAATTTGTGGTTTAATTTAAATTGCAAGCTCCAATTTAAATGTCTAATACTAAATTAAAAGTAAATTAATTCTTATGAATTAACAAAACTTTGTGCAGATTTCTGATTTCAGTCAAGACAAAGTGGCCATATTTCACCCAGTTCCTTAATCTTACAATTGAAATGAAAAGGATAAAACTCCGGGCATGACACAACAGAGAAGCATAGCAAGACTCTGAAGAGTAGAAGGAATGTCAGACAGATTCCAGCCACTTTGGAATCTGAAGAATGACACCAGGGTAAATGTACTGTTTTCTCTTGACTTTTATATATACTAAACAGCATCTTGCAGGATTTTCCAGCTGAGAAATGGCGAAGTACAGAGCTCCAAGGAAAAACCTATTCCTGTTAGTCAAAGGACTAGTAAAAGGGCAGTCTAACCACAAAAGGCAATTTGGCAATACTCGTCCTGTTCTGGTCAAATATCCTTGAAAAAATCTCCCCACTGTGTTGTTTGCATGAGAATGAGTGGGGAAGTGATCTTTCACCCCAGCCCAGTGGCCACAGGAAACACAGGCTTGCTCCTATTTCCCCATCCATCCTTTCTCCATTAGGACCACACAGGGCGCTAATTTCCCAGCTCCTGCCTTTCTCACAGAGGCAGGTGGCAAACTAATGCCCTTGTCACTGTAGCATCATAGAGCAGAACACAGAGCCAATCTTGCGCCCAGTTATTTTATTCCCTTGCCAGTACAGGGTCAGTGGAGCCCAGTGAAGAGGTGAACCTCTTCCCTCATTAATAATAAAATGTAGTAACCCAGGAAGAGGTAGGGCTAGGCACCACTGGACCACTTTCTCATTGGTGCTGTGGGTCCCAGGAGAAACTGAGCCTTCACCTTCATAGCATTAAGGTGGTGGGGACAGTTGAAACTGCAATTAAATTTGTTCCTTCCTCTCATGCAAAGGAGCCAATACTATTCAATGGGTAGCTGATCTACTGCATAAACCCCATAACAATAAAGGCAGTCTGAGTTACCCCTTCACTTCTCTGTTCCCTAGGGTCAGAAGGACACACAAAGGAGCTGAGCTTAAACTGTTATACAGAGAAAACAAGGCTATGCCCCAATTTTCCTGCTTTCAAGTTGTCAGAAGGTTGTGAGGATCTAAATGTCTCCCCTACCCATCGAAACAAGCAATATCATTTAGCACTCTACTTTTGCTAGGGAAGTGTTGTGGGACCAGAGGGAAGCTGAATATGTGTACGCAGATTTAGCCTCCCCACTGCACTTCAACAGGGGAACTACTTGTTAAAAAAGAAGAATGAATAGAATCCAGTGTTTTATAATCTAACAGCTAAATCTCCCAGGAAAACAATCATAAATTGTCATAAAACAAACAGGAAGGAGAAAAGAAAATTAGCAATAGCTAAGATGAATCAGGTTAGAATTATCTATTGAGGATTTTAAATTAACCATCATAAAAATGGATTCTCTTGAAACAAATTAAAATATATACAAGAATGTATCAATAAAAAATATTGTAAAAAGACCTCAACTAAGAATAGGTAACTAAAGATACAAAAACTAAAATATCAATAAAATCTAACTATATTGGCTTGATAATGAAATAGAAATTACAGAGAACTAAAGCAGTAAATTTAAGAAGAGAAATGAAATCTACTATGTCTAGGTAACACGGAAATAATGTGTCAACACATATCTTTAGTAGATTTCTAAAATTTCTTAAAGACTGAAAAATCTTGAAAATAAAAAAATAGAATCTACATATTCAAAATTATTTGAAAAAAATCCATACAATTTATAAAGCTCTACCAAGACTGACAAATAATAAAAAAAAAAATCACTATTAAGAATATGACAAGGGATGTCATGACAGATTCCTGAAATTAAGGGAATTTAAGAAACACTAACAAAAATTTTCACTCATTAATTCAGAAAATTGAAATGGATGGATTCCAGAAAATTTCCAAGCTACCAAATCTCAAACTAAGATAAACGGACAATGTGAACTCTTGCATCCTTATTTGATGTATTATTTGAATAAAAAGATGATTTTTACCAAGCACTTAGAACCAATGCCAACTTTACATAATATTTCTTGTAAAATAAAAAAATGACAGCATTTTTATTTTATGAGTTCTGTACAACATTGATACCCAATCAGACAGATACATTACTCAAAAGGAAAACTACAGGTCAGTATCTCTCATGAATTCAGCCACCAAAATCCTTTAAAAATCTTAATGAATTAATCTAGCAATGCATAAACAATTATACACCATGATCAAGTGGTATTCATTGCAGTTATGAAAAACTAGTTCAATGTTTGAAAATAATCAGATTCACGATATTTTGATAGGATAAAGAAAGAAATTCATATTATCTATCTACGTATGAAAAGAATCAAACAAAATTTAACATATATTCAAGATCAAGATTAAACTCAACAAATTAGATTTTGGATTTTTCTCTACTTCATGACGATTATTAATTAAATATCTAAAGCTGATGTCTTATAATGAAAGACTGTTTTTTTTTTTTTTCCTAAAATACAAAACGAAGCAAGAACATGCCATTTTCCTACTCGTAACTCATATTCAACTTTGCACTGGAACTTCCAGTCAACACGCAAGGTGGGAAACAAAAATAGTAAGACAGATTAGAAAGGAAGGAATAAAACTATTTGCAGATGACATTATTGTCTACACAGAGAATTTCCTATATATATATATATATATCTATAAAAACTGGTTGACCTAATAAAAGAATTCAGCAAGCTTGCAGGATAGCAGATCATCACACACAAGCGTATTGCACTTCTGAACACTAGGGAGAAGCCTGTGAGAGCTATCAGGAGCTCAGCTGAGTAGGAGAGCACTGGGCTGTCAGGTGTCAGAGTAGCCGGTTAAAATCTGATCTGAAATGAAAATATCAGTGAAATCTTTAATCACTTATGGCAATAATATACATAAGAGGCTAAAAGGGAAAAAAGTGTCAACTGCTTGTGTTCCATTTTGATGTGGAATACGAGTCACAAATGAGGTGTATCAGCATCGTTGTGGGGATGATCTTACCGTTGACGGTGTATTGATCAAAAGGCTGCCCTACTTTTATGAACATTGAGGACAGAAGGAAGGAAAGGGGGCAGGGCTAGAAGTGGTACTGAGTGTTGAGTCACAGTGGAGAAAATTATCTCTCCTTTTCCCCAATATAAAGTCCTCAACAGAGGCAGTGGAGGAAAGGCTTTACAAGAGCACCCTACACAAGAAGAAGGCTGCTGAGGCAGAGATGCAAACCTGTGTAAGAACATGGCCAGCTAAAGAGGCCTCCACCCTTGACTGCACCTTCCTTCAGAGACTGCAACTCAGTGGCTGTGCTCTAAGTCTGGCTGGTGTGAGGAGAGTAGCTTTCCCTCATGAGGCCTGCTAGGCAAAGCCATGTATTGTTAATAATTAAGTATCTTTTGTGTTTACCTGGATGGAGTTCAAACTCATTCTTAGTAAAATATCACAAGAATTGCAAACAAAGTATTCGATGTCCTCAATACCAATGTGAAACCAATATATAAACGACTACATGCCTACACTAAAGAACAACATATGGACAATCTAGTGAGGGTGGGGAGAGGAGGTAGAAGGGAGTGGGGAGGAGGGAGGGCAAGGGGTGGGATCTCCCCTAAGATAGGTGTTGCTATTTCCATTTGTCAATTGGGAAATGTAATATAGAGAGAAGTAGGATCAATAATCCAAATTCCATACTAAAAAGAGATAGACAAGATGAATCCAGTGCTGATGAATGTTTAACAATGGACTGTCTGGAGTGATGGTAGGGAACAGCTGGGAAAGATCCCTGATTCTGTGGCATTTGCTGATTTCCCTGTGCAAATGCTCCCCATAGCCAGTTTTGAGCTTTCACTGGTAAAGTCACTGAACACTGAGATGTGAAGAAGTATGAGCAAGTGGAAAAAAGCAGCCCAGCACAACAGTGGATCAGAGCTGCCCTCGCAATCACACATCCCACACTCTTAGTTTTGACATGGACACTCTTCTTGATTAATTTAGCATCCTAAATCTTACTTTCCTGCTTCTATGAATCCACTCTTGCTTAGTTCATGATACAAAATATACCTCATAGATCAAAGGAGAAAAATATTGAATATTTATTGGCAAGAATTGTTTTAAACAGGAATAAGATGAATGAATTACACAGCCCGAAATATTTATACTTCATTACTTTTGCTTGAATGTTTTATCATTAAATGAAATGAGATCAATTTATATGAAAATCATCTATTTATTATCTATGTGTATGGGTGCATGTACATATACTGAGGCATACACAGTTCCATTTTGTGAATGCATGATATAGGAAATGTCTACATTTTACTGGAATCACAATACATACTTGGGAGTTAGGCTAAATGACTTTCAACATTATCTAATAACCAGTTACTTATTCACAGTTTATCCTATGGCTTTTTCTATAGGAAAAAGCATATTTTTCCTATAGAAAAAGCATATTCCTTTTATAAGAAAGTACAAGTTTTTACAAGAACTATGATGATTCTCTAAAAATATTTAGCAAGCCAATTTGCCTTTTTCTGATGAATTATCAACATATTGGCAGTAATTTTCTGTTAATTTGATATTTAATTCATCCTATGGTTATTTTTGTAGTTGATTTTTGGCCCTAAGATAAATATTCCCAAACATCTTGCTCATTTTCCCAGCTGGTTATTTATTTATTTATTTATTTTTATGAGACAAACTCTCACTTTGTCACCCTCGGTAGAGTGCTGTGCTGTCACAGCTCACAG
>NW_003852495.1:456090-458433 GCF_000181295.1 Otolemur garnettii
GTGTTCCTAAAACCCCTAAATATAAGAAAGTTTTAAAATGATGCTTTACATTTTGGTATCTGAACTGTTTTGTGTTGTCCTTTTTGTTGTTGATGTTGTTGTTTTGTTTTGGGAAAAGATCGGAAGCAAAACCAGAGAATTTCAAAGTAAGTCATAAAATGTTAATGGAAGATTTAGGCGAGGTCATTATGCCTGCTAACTTTAAATATCTGTTTTCAATCTGAGAAGATAGACAAATGGTCTATCAGCATATTCTCAGAAACTTTCACTTTTATAGTATCACTTTTTTTTATTTCCTAAATATTTACTTTTGGACTTTTAAAAATACTTTGTATAATCATACTCACATTAATAAATAATGAATAGTCCAATTCTCTGATGGAATCAGGGTATAGAATTGTTTCCAGGTGAAAAATAAAAAGTACCACTAATGTTATTCTAGACAAAGGAAAAATAGGATTTATATTAATCAATATTTCACATTATTATCTCATGTTTACCCTATAGGATATATTTTATTAAAAATGTGACACTTGTAATTATTATTATTTTGCTTTTGGCCCTTGTCATTATGACTAGCTTCACCATAATTTAAGAGACTGCTTTGTGAACCTCCTCTACATACCTGTCCTACATTAGAAATAACTAGAAAGAGAAGATAGTAGGAATAAATGAAGTAACAATGCATTTTATAATTGAATAGTTGTAATTATTTTTAAATATATTTTAATATATTTGTTTAAATATAATATGTATTTAAGAATGATTACATTTAAATATAATAATATTTAAAACAAGTTAGCTTAAATCTTAATTTTTATGCATCTATGGTAGTACAATATCTGTACCAAAGTTACTGACTCATACTCCCCATATGAGGACATTAGGGAAATTGATTTTGTCATGTAATAACTATACACAGAACTTTTCTTTTCCAGAAAAGATGAAGAATTATGGCAAAAACAATATTGCTATATCATAATACAGCATGCTGGCAGTGCATACCTACTATCTATTTCCATGGCCATATTTTTAAGTAATGTAAAATCTGTACACAATCTGTACTGGAGGATGGGTCACTTACCTAAATAGAAGGTTGTACTTTTCCAGAATCTTGCAGAATTGAGAAATTGTGCAGCCAGGTGAACAAAACAAAAGGAGAACAAAACTCATGTTTTAATCAGTCATACAACTTAAGAGAGATCTACCCAAGTTGTTGGGGAGTGAAATGACTGATAAGGGATGATTACAATCTCATGTAACTTTTGTTAAAAAATACAAGTTTATTATTTTGAGATCTGTTCCTTCTATTCCTACTTTATTGAGGTTTTTATCATATAGGGATGATGAATTTTATTAAATGATTGTTCTGGATCTTTAAGAAAATCATAAAGTTTCTGTTCATAATTATGTTTATTCAGTGAATCATGTTTATTGATCTGTGTATCTTGAACCATCCTTCAATCCATTGGATGAAACCCACTTAATCATGGTTAATTATCTTTTCGATTGTGCTGTTAAATTCAGTTTGCTAGCATTTTGTTGCCGTTTGTGAATGTATGTTTAGATGATCTTTTGTCTGTGTTTTTTGTTGTTCTTGCTGTTGTGTCCTTCCCGAGGTTCAGTATTAGGGTGACACTGACTTTGTAGTATGAATTGAGAGGATTTCCTCATCTCAAGGTTATACAACAGTTTCAGTGGGTTAGGTGCTAGTTCTCCCTTGTAGGTGTGGTAGAATTCAACAGTGAATCTGTCTGGTCTAGGATGTTGGTGTTGTTGGTTTTATTGGGAGATTTTTTTATTACTGTTTCAATCTTGTTATTTGTTCTTGGTCTGTTCGGAATTTCTATTTCTTTCTGATTCAAGCTTGAGAGGTTGCATATTTCCAAAACTTTATTTGTTTCCTCTAAATTTTCTAATTTGTGTGTGTAGAGATTTTCATAGTGGTCAAAGATGGTATTTCTATACTATTTGCTGCAATGTCTTCTTTTCCATTTCTGATTGAGTTTATTTGAATCATTTGTCTTCCATTTGTGGCTATCTAGCTTGTGGTATATGAAATTTTTATGTATTTTCAAAGAATAACTTTTGTTTCATTGATCTATGTATTTTTTTTTTCAGTTTCAATTATCTTTAGTTCTGCTCTTTATAATTTCTTTTATTCTGCTAGCTTTGGGTTTGTTCCCTTCTTTTTCTAGTTTTTGCAGTATGACATTAAATTGTTAATTTGTGCCTTTACTTTCTTTTTGATGAGACATTTAAAGTTACAAACTTCCCTCTTGGTACTGCTTTTACTGTATCCCATAGATTTTGGCATACGTCACTTGCCATTCAATTTGAAAA
>NW_003852495.1:477388-485655 GCF_000181295.1 Otolemur garnettii
ATAATTATGTCCAAACTGGGTTTCCTCAAGCCTCACTGATGTTTGTTTAAAGTATGAAGAATCAGGGAATTTTTGAACATTTTTCAATATTGGCAATTCTCAGTCACACTTTAAAATTTAAATAGGAATTCTCGTGTGAATGTGAACACTATATATATAGACAATTTTGCTTTCAGTAAGACCACAAAAAAGGTAAGTTTTACCTGTGTCAGGGAAGATTAAGAACAATGGGAGCCATCTGAGATCTATTTGGGATGTTGGTGTTTTAAGGCTATTGTATTTTTTGAGTATTAATTTTAGATATGAAAGAAATGAAAACATATGTCTTCCATGTTTCGTGGTTCATTTCAAAAATTCAAGTGGATATGGCCAGTAGATATCTGGTTAGAAATAGATTCTGTCTTTTAGTTCTGCAAAAATTCAGATGAAACCATAATTTTGTATGAAATCTAGAACCATTTAAGTGAAAAGAACAGAAAATCAAAAAGCCCTTGGAAATCACTGAGAATATGAAAGAAAGAAGGGTACCCAAAAAGGAGACTGAAAGTGTACAGCCCTACACTCCTTAGATGCCATACGATTTGATTGAGGGAATCTGTGAGTCTCTGATTATTTTCATTTTTTCTGAGATATTAGCAAAAGTGCATATAGCCACAATTTTGGTTTTCTCTGTAGAGCATCTTTCCTGTCAGCAAATCTCTTAATTTTAGTGTGCTTTGCAACTGGATGAGGTGATATTTTCCCAGATTACCTAGTCTGATTTCCTTTTTGTTTAACTGAAAATGTAATTTTGTCTGTTTAACAATAATTTATTTTTTTCTTAATTTACCATAAGCAATAAGAAGAAATAGGGCTACGTGTTCAATCGTTTCTTTGAAAGTTTCCTCAGCTAAATATCCACATTTATCTCTTATAATTTCTGCTGTGCACATACCGCAGGACACAATTCTGCTCAGCTTTCTGCCACTATATAACGAGTCTTTTTTCTTCCACTTTCCAATAACATGATTCTTATTTCCTTCTGACCCTCATCAGCTATGTCCTCGGAGTTCAGGTTTTTATCAATAGCCCATTCATGATGATTTATCTATTCTCTAAGGCAATTTAGGTTTCCTCTGCTAAGCTCTTCACTTCATTTTGAGCCTTTACAAACAGAAAAGTTTTAACGTTCTAAATGTTCTATATTTCTGTAGAGTGACCATACTTAAGAATAATATATGGTTTCAAATATCTTTGAGGAAGACATCAAATGTTCTCAACACAAAGAAATAAGAAGTATTTGAGATGATGGATATGTCCGTTACCCTGACTTGATCACTCTACATTATATGTATCAAAACATCATTTTATGCCCTGTGAATACATACAAATACTATTGTCAATAAAATAAAATAAAATAATACTTCCATTAACTGCTGAAGTAAATCTAATTTTGTTTTTTCCATCATGCTTCACAATTTCTTTCCAGTTTCTTCACAGTGCCTGACTACAAAGCTGTTCCCACATTTGCAGTGGTTATTATAACATCATCCCACTCTCAGTGTAAAAATCTGTGATAGTTTCATATTGCTGTTGTTACAAATTACCACAACCTAATGGCCTTAAGCAACACAAATTTAATATCTTCATTTTCTAGAGGTCAGAAGTTTAAACAGGTCTCCCTGAGCTAAAGTTAGGATGTTTTCTTTTTGGAGAATCTGTTTTGTTGTCTTTTCTGGCTCTTACGTGCAACCCACATCATCTTGGCGTGTAGCCCCTCTGTCCACCTTCAATGCCAGCAGCATTTTTCTGACTTTTTCTGATATCTGTGTAACATTTCTTCTATCCTCACACTACTCTCTGACCCAGACGGGAATGGTACTTCACTTTTAAGGATGGGTAGGATTCTATTGGGACCACCTGGACTATCCATGATAAACTTTTCATCTCAAAGGTCCTTAACATTAATCACATCTGCAAAGTCTTTTTGCATAAGGGATGTAGTCATAGCTCCTGTGAATTAGGATACTAATACCATTGGGGAGAAATTGCTTAAGAGTATATTGTGGTGTACTTTACCTTTTAATCTATGAAATAGAATTAAAATTTTAATTGCATAATCTCAACCTGAGAGGTATTTACATATGGATTTCAGACAGATAAAATGCAATAATATCTATGTCTATTTTCCCAAATAAAGGCATGATAATTCATCTAAACAATAACATGTGGGATTTAAAGTTGATTTAAAAGTGGAAAAAAGAAATCTTCCCAAGCTCATGCCAATTCTATTTATAGATCATTCCTACAATAGATGAATATATCTATTTATGTATTACCTATGTATTAGTCTGTACAGATTACCATAACTAAATACCACAGACTGGGTGGCTTAAACTACAGAAATTTGTTTCTCATACTTCTGAAGGTTAGGAAGTTCAAGGTCAAGGTGCCAGCTGGTTCAGTTCCTGGTAAAGGCCCTTTTCCTTTTTTTACAGGTGACTGTGGCCTTTCTGTGTCCTCATGTGCCCTGGTACAGGAAGAGATGAGGGAGAGAAAACGCATTTATAAGTTGCCTCTTAATAAGGGCACCAGCCCTATAAGATTAGGGCCCCACTCTTCTGACCTTATTTAACTTCTATCACCTCCACACAAGCTGTATATCAAAGTCCAGTCTATAGTAATCTAGATACATTCAAAGAAAAAAGTCAAGAATAAAAGATAATTAAGATAACAATTTTTAATAGTCTCATCTGGATATCTGCAGTACCTCGTCTAAACTCAGAATAGAGTTTGACTCATTTTCCACACTATAATCCATAGATGGGAGTGAAAATGAGTAGGCTAACACTTGATTTCAAGATAAAAGCCCAATTTCTGGGTATATGTAATATATTGGAAAGTGATGGATAGTCAGATGTATTGACCCAAGAGGACAACAGAAAGTAAGAACGGGATCAAAGGGAAGAATCAGCAAAGTGAAAGAGAAAAGTTGGAACTGTGGAAATAGCAGCAAATACCTAGAGAGATTGTCAGCAAAAGCAGTACAGAGACAGTGAAAGGCGTTCATGAATCTAGCAAGCCAGAACAGTGAGGAGAAAATCTACAACAGCACTGTTAGGCAGGATTTACTAGGTCTCACTCAGAATTAAAGTTTTCTGGAGAATTGAAAAATAGGTAAAGGCAATCCTGGATCCAAAATTCACTATGGAGAGTGCAAGGAAGTGATTGCCAATAAAAAAGAAAAAAAATTACACAACCAGGCAGATTTTGAGAACCTCTGCCTTGGGACATTTGCAATTTTATGTTTGATTAAATATGCATAAATGTATACACTTAAAAGGTGATTTCCTTAACTGTTATATCCTCTTGTTTCTTTAAGCATGCATACCTCTATAAAACATTCTCTTCAATCAGTTTTTTAAATGAAGGACATTTTAAATGGCAAAAGGTACTACAAAATTAAAATAACCTACTGTCTTTTCTTCTTAAAAATTAAGTAGTATGAGCAATTACTCTGGATGAATTTCAATTTAATTATAATAAATAGTTTTTAAGATTAGTAGCTTCAAATAATTTCTCAAGTTTCAAAAGCGAATGTTTACAATCAGTGGAACTATAGAAACTGAAAGGAAAAATTAGTAACAAGCAGCATGAATCCTTACAAACTATCCTTATACATGCAATCAATATTTGCAATATAATCCCTAATATTAGATATTACAAAGTGACAAGCATGTTGGGGATTAAGGGCTGTGGAATAGATAGCAATGCATGAGTATGAATGATCTACATATATGTCGGATTTCATACAGAAAGGAGAATGAGGAACACTACCTGTTTAATCTTTAATCTGTATATGCAGCAAGTGGTATACAATTCTGCCCAGTGCGAGCATGTGTGGATTTACAATCTTCCTTGTTGGGTGTATAGTTTTATTATACTATGAGGTGAGACACAGAGAAATATGACAAAAACTTTATGCTTGTATATCACCGCACAGATGAAAGGTTAGAAGAACGTTAAGGAATTAGGCAAAGGAGAATAAATATGAAAGAGGAGGAGACAGTAGTGAGAAAATGAAAGGAAAGGGACAGAGAAGATGCGTGCTCTCGGAGGAAAGTCTGTGCTTTGAATGGTAAGTGACGAACACTTTTAGGACGTGTATGGCGGCCCAATATTCTCTTCACTAGCTATTAAGATACCGTCCCCAAATACTATTTGTAAAAAGAAGAGGCTGTTTATTTTATTCTTTGCATGAGACATTGTAGAATTACTCTGCCTCCACATCACAAAAACAATGCCTTTTAACTCTCAAACACACCATGGCTGTGCTGGTAAAGAAAATCAAGTGCCCTGAACTGGTAAGAAATTCTTTTTACAGGTGCCTTTCAGATTAGTTACACATCAAAGATAGAACTTTACCTATTCAAAAAGTGAAATATCTTTATGAAGCCATTCAAGCTCCGAAATTCTTGTATAAGAAAGGGCTGTAAGAGTCTCCTTGAGAACAATATGCTACTGACTCTTAATTGTCTGAAAAATTAGGTACCTGACTTGGAATAACTTTACACAAGGTCACATTGGCATCTTGTTTTCTATAAACGATTACAATCTAAGGCAGAAATCTGAGTGACCAAGCATGTAAACAAGCTGAAGAGACATCAACCAGAGTCATTTCAGGATTAGTAAACACAAAGGGACCATCTTCTTATGTGATCCAGTGGGCTGGGCACCCAAAGAGGACTGAGCTGCGTAATCAGAAATTGGTGGCTGGTAATGGAGGTCAGAAAGGGTTTCCACCTTGAAGTGGGAACCATAATGGATTTCCACTTTGGAAGATAGAAAATCTTGTTAGAAATAAGTTTAGGAAGCAAGAGGAACATAGCTTTAAATAAAGCCGTGATCACAGAAAAAGAGGGGATACAGAATATATTCTTCAACAAGTGGAATCATATCCTAAAGATAGCAATTATAAAGGATAGATTTGGCCTACGAGAGAATATTAATGAGTATCATATTTACATTAATTTTTGAAAATGTGATTGATATGAGAGAAAAAGTCAGTTAATATCAGTTTTAATACTAAAGCAAATGACTGAAAGTCCTAAATAATATAATATTAGTTACTCCTTTAGCTCCGGAGGCTTTAGAGTCAACACTTTGAAACATTTAATAACTCCACTGTTTGTATTCTGTCATACCTCTGAGAAGCTGACAACTACCTGAAGCCCTCTGTACACTTTGAAATGTCAGACCACTATGCCTGATGGTTCATCTTTTTTATTCATTTACTTTTTCTTGCTAAATGCCAACATTTCTCTTAGAAACTTGGTAGGGGAAAGGCAAACTTCCTGTATCTTTAAGCTTCTCTCTGAAATCATCCCCAGATTGGCTAGCTCCTGCAGGAGACGCTGGCTGCTGGTGTCTCATATAATGCCTCCAACCCTCCACACCCTTTCAGCATCTACTTCAGGAAGTGTTGGCTCACTCCAGAGAATGTGAATCATTGGGAGCCACTCATCTCTTTCACAGTAACCTCTATGTATTTTGAATTTTACCATTCAAAAGTAGAAACCAAAAAAAAAAAAAATTCCTTTATCAGACTACTCTTCATCTAAGAAGCAGAGGTTTCGCTGCTCAGACACATTGTCTGGGACCTACATTCCCTGAGGAACAGGGTGAGGCGAAAGCTCCATGCAGAATCCTCTGGCCACTGCAGGACCATAACAGAGCTGTGTGTTTCTTCTGGAGCAGCGCTGGAAGGGTCTCTGGTATTTTCTGCCAAGGAATAGCATTCAATTGCTCTAACCAAATGCTACTACCAGTTAGGTGTGTTTGGTTTCTGTTCCTGAAGGAACAATTTCAAGGCTTGACTGGCCCTTGTAGAAGGGTTTTAATATTTCAGTACATTTTGCTGCATCTATTCTAATTTTTTAAATAAGAAGTATGAGATAAAAGTTAGCCATGCTCACCAATATTTTCCTATCTAATAAAAGTTTCCAGAAAGAACTCCCACTGCAGTTAATTCCAAACTTATAAAAAAATATATTGTCTCTCAAGTTAAAACTTTATTACGTAAGGACATGTACAGTAGTCGTTGACTGAAGAGTGTCTGAAATATGACCTATATCATTGAGAAAAAAATACATAGATTCACATTAGTGTTCAAAATCAGGACCTCATCAAGTTAAATATGAGAATCTCTGTGCAGATTTACAACTTGACAATAAAGGATGATAAGTGAAGTATGTCTCTGGCACAAACAAACTGAATTGTGATAAATGCATTCTCTTATAAAATGAAAATTGTCTACAATATATTTGAAAGCATGGACTATTAATACAGTTTAAAAGTTAAGAATACTTGAATTATAAATAGCATAACTATAGATACTTGTAAATTTAACATTAAAACAATACCTTAGTCATGTTGTGATTCTATGACAGAGTAGTTAAGACTGAGAAATTTTATAAATAACAAAAATATATTTCTCACAATTCGAGAGGCAGGTCTAGATTAAGGCACCAGCGGGTTTGGTTGTCTGGTGAAGGCCGGCTGCATCCTCCGGAGGTGAGGAACACTGTGTTCTCACATGGCAAAAGGCAGAAGGCTAAGCTACATAAAACTGTGCAAGGCCTCCTTTATAAGGTCCTTAATTGTATACACAGGAAAAGATCCCATATTGCCTAATAACCTCTTAAAAATCCCACCTTTAAGGATTATCACATGAGTAACATCTGAATTTTAGAAGGAACACATTCAAAATATAGTAACCAATGTCATATTAGTAGGATAAAGCTCATTAAAATATTAATTGTGAACTAATACCAATGGCAAATAACTAAAACTCACTGTGTTAATGATCGTGCTGCGTCATGATGGTTGGAGTAAATCAATGTGAAAAGAAAAATTAATTCAGTGTATCGGACTAGTTAAATACAAAATTATGATATGCTCTGATTTATCTTATTTTAGATGTTGACTTTCATAATATTAGATATTATTAATATCCCACCTTCGTTTATTCTTGCACGCAGGATCTTTTTTCATAATCCATTTAAAAGTGTTTGAATGGCATCATGAGACATTTAGTTTAGGTATGTTTTCTTTTTAAAAGTTGTAACACTTCTGATAGTGCATTTAGTTTAGATGTTTTTTTCTTTTTAAAAGTTACAACATGGGCGGCACCTGTGGCTCAAGGAGTAGGGCTCTGGCTCCATATAGCAGAGGTGTATAAACATACTTCTAGCTTTTAATACAAAAATCATGTAATAATCATAATTTTACCATAAAATGTAATATATAGTAATTAGTCTTACAAGAGATGGAACATTGCAAAAAATTAAAAGGATTTATATATATATTTATATTACATATTTATATATGAGGAAAGGATTTATTTAATATATGTGTTTATTTATATATATTTGTATAGAGAGAGGATTTTTTTTACATTTCTCATTTTTCTCATTTCTTATTCATTTCTTAATGATTTTACAAGTTCATTTTTGTGTTTGAATTTAATGATATTTTATATTCAGAATTTATGTATTTTAATTCATTACTGCAAAGGTACATGCCTCATAGTGTAGTTATAGGTCAACAACTTTTATTGAGCAATCATTAGATACTTTAAGGAGAAACGGATGAATAACAGAAGAACACGTAACTTCTATTCTTCAGTCATATAAAGTAATTTGATCATACCCAGAAATCAAAGCGAACTAAGAAATTATGAAAGAGCAAAAGAGTTAAAATTCTCATCTAGTGATGACAATTCATACATATTTAAAATGAACTGACTGTTTTTAAGGATTAAATGAAATATTTATTAGACACAATACTCTGTGTTCGGCTTCCCCTTAAAGTGTATAGAAACAAGTAAAAGACTAGAAAATCTAAATTTTGGTACGGCTAGTATTAAAACAAACAATGTTTGCATATCTGGCATAGACTAACACTTTATGGTGAAAACATATCTCAATTTTGTTTAATTTTTACCCCTTCTATTAGGATTGTATTTTTCTAACTGCTGCTAGGTAAATTTACATTATTCTGATCTTGTCATAGTATGTAGATGATCAGTGGGAAAATGACAACAATGGTTAAATATTGCCTTAGTAGTGAAGAAACGTAAGGACAAATTGGAAACTTACACTGCAGAGAATTACAAATTGTTAAAAAAGAACAATTAACTAATGTTTAGCACCAAGAAGATGTATTCTTTTTCTGCTTTTGACTTTTTTTAGGAACCTTCCTATCTTTCCTACTTTTGTCTTTTTTTT
>NW_003852495.1:486477-507455 GCF_000181295.1 Otolemur garnettii
TTTTTTTTTTTTTGAGACAGAGCTTCAAGCTATTCCCCTGGGTAGAGTGCCATAGCATCACAGCTCACAGCAACCTCCAACTCCTGGGCTCAAATGAGTCTCCTGCCTCCACCTCCCAAGTAGGTGGGACCACAGGCACCCACCACAATGTCTGGCTATTTTTTGGTTGCAGCCATCATTGTTGTTTGGTGGGCTTGGGCTGGATTCGAACCTGCCACCTTAGGTATATGTGGCTGGTGCCTTAGCCACTTGACCCACATGCGCCAAGCCGTTATATTCTTTTTTTATTAAGAAACACAAAGTAGGGCAGTGCCTATGGCTCAGAGGAATAGGGCACCAGCCCCATATGCCAGAAGTGATAAGTTCAAACCCGGCCCTGGCCACAAACAAACAAACAAAAAAGTCAGAAACACAGAATACTATGATTCTTTCATTGGCTTTGATTTTGTATATTTCAATATCATTGCCTTTTTTTTAAGATGGTTCCTATTAAAAATATCGTAATTACTAATGTAAATCCAAAGAATTATGTGTAGATCTTATATTTTATTAGGAAAGAGGAGTGAGATGTTATTATACAATGGCATTCCAAAGTAATTATTAGTGTCTCTTAAGTGTTAGGAGAGGACAGTGTAAAATGGTGGGCAAAGTACTGAATTTGGTATGAATTACTTTAAGAAGTTAAGGTTTTCTCAAGTATTAGATATATTATGTAAATAGTACCTAATACTCCCCTCTTTGGTTGAATAGAGAGAACCTTACTCCCTTATTACCTAAATTCCATGGTTACTTTAATGATTCAAAAACAATTGTAAGAGGTGTGACAATTAAGTCCATGAACTTGCCATGGTGCACTTACATTGGCCACACTGTACAACTTGATAAGGTTCCACAACCTTGGTATATCAGGGTCTCACAGCTGTGTTTGTGTTGATGTGTGGTGGGGTCTTGCTGAGTGGTATTCATTGCTGTCGTGTGTTTCTATGTGCCATGGACAACAGCTCTTATAGTTATTCTATAAGAAGAGTTCCAAAATTGCTTTGAAGGGAGGACTATCTGATGCTTAGCTTGCCAAGGGGAGTCACCATAATAATATTCAAGAGCAAGGTATATAGCACTTTTCTAGGACAAGTTGGCGAACTTAATTGTCAGACCTTGTATATAGGAAATGTCATCTCTAAATAGCAAATTGTTTCAAAAATGGAAGTTATGAATATGAAAATGTGCATTTATTTTATAGCTTATTCTACCTTGCTTATTAGTTAAGCCCCAATACTCTATTTTGAATTCCTAGTGACTAAGGTAGACACATAAATAAGGGGTTATCTGTTGTCAAATAGATACTATGAGTCATTGTTATAGCTTCTCTATATGTTACACAAGAACATGTAGAAGCTACATTTCCTAAGATTGCTTTACCTGTATTATTTGGGGTTAGAATTCCAGTTGAGATATGTGTACAATTTTGGGGAAGGCAGGAAAAGAAATGTTCTTTGCTTTGGAGCATATGCAGGCTCGATGTAGGCAGGCATGATATGAGCAGTAGCTTCCTAACGATCTCCTGAGAATCAGCCATTTCACTGATGCAAATTAAGGCCGTTAGATGTTTCTCAAA
This sequence comes from Otolemur garnettii, assembly GCF_000181295.1. NCBI lineage: Eukaryota > Metazoa > Chordata > Mammalia > Primates > Galagidae > Otolemur > Otolemur garnettii. The sequence continues at coordinate 488,093 of NW_003852495.1, forward strand.
GATTCTTTACCATGTTAGCAATAATTAGCTTTGCCAGCAACAACACACAGCAACATACATCTAGTTACTTCAATGTTTTGTATTGAAGACTTCAGTGTTGGATTCCCTGATTTTTCTCCATCAGCTTTGCTGAGTCTTGCAAATTTCTAATTACATATGTTAAATATTTGTTCACTTAAAAAATTGTTTATTTTTTCCAATTTTTTGTTTAAGGGGAATTGGGAGAATACTTTTTTTGGTTACATTGACAAATTGTGTAGTGGAGATCTACTCTTTTATTATAATTTGTAGGTCACCTGAATATTGTACACTGCAGTTTCTATGATGCTAACTAACCAATGATTGATATAGTTTAAGTAGCAAAATTAAATTCAAAGAAACAGGATATTGTATTAAAGAGGGGAATATGGTATTTTTTCTCTGATCTAATTTGAGTACATGAAGTTATATTATTATCTTTAAGGATTATAAGAAAATTCAGTAATTATACTATGATTAAAACCATAGAATAGAGAAATACTGAGATGATACTAAAATAGGTGGAAAAAATGACAGGTCTCTAATGAAATCAATGTAATCAATCATCTAATCACTAATCTCTAATGCCTTGTAGCATGTGTTTGCTGGTCTTGTAATTTACAAACTATAATTAAGTATTAATATTAATTTAAAAACATAATTACTGGAGAATGCAGTGTATAACTGTTTCTGAAAAAGCTTTATTCAAAGTGACACATTAAAGTATTGTTCCTCTTGAGATTATTGGCAATGAAACTCATTTAAAATCTCATTAACTATGTAAATATAATTGAAAATGGTCTTTGGTAATTCTCTTATTTACACAAATGTGCATATAAATTTATGCAGACGACGAGTATTGAATGTGTATATAGTATTGAGTCCAACCAAGTAAAATTACATGTAAAACAAAATGAATGCAGTGGTATTAACTACATTATTTGTTTAAGATGTTAAAAAAAAAAAAACACATAGTCCCTTGAGAGACTATTATTCATATGTCTCCCAGCTCCACGTTCAGCAATATTATGTGGAACATTTTATACCACACGCACCAGCAAAAATAGCATAGTAAGGATTTATAAGTTATTTTTTATGATTTTAGAAAGCCATTTGTTTACATTTATGAGCATACAACCAATTGGGGGCCATCTTTGGACATCAGCCATCATAAATACTCATTATTTATGAGAATGTTCATTAAAATGAAAAGGGAATCAGGAGTTTCCTAGATTTATATTATACACTAATAGATTATTAAAATTTTATTATTGATAAAATTCATATATTTGCTGATTGAGTTTGATACTAGAATATGTTTATCTGACATTTAAAAATAGGATAGAATGTGTAAATAATGGTTTCCTCTACTAACTGCTGAAACTGAGGGGTAGATGTTTATATAAAATAGGAAAGGTCTTTCATACTTTTTCTGAAATCAGATTTTCTTTAATCATTTCTGAGATACTTTAATCTGAGAAGAGTGTTACCCTTTAGCAGACATAAACAATAACCAATTTGTTAGCAAATTTCATATTGGATAAATGTAATAATCAATGACTCAATGAGATAAAATCAAATATATTTTTCCCAATAGAATTTTCAAGTAACAGAAGTATAAAACTTAAATCATTCTTTTTTTTCTATATTTTATTTGAATTAAACTTTTGGTCACATATAATCATATTTATGGTTTAAAATTTATAGTAACATATTCTTAATAGCAATTTTCTTTTATTCTAGAAGTTTTTCACTGTTCCCTACTGGAAACTTATAAAATAGCTTCCAAATATGAGGATTTTCTCAAGAAAATATAATTAAACAGTTTTACATAAAGAATAACTTTTATAAATAATATGTGTCAGAGAGATAGAAAGCAGACATTTTATTAATAGTTTGACCTTACCAGTGGGATCTGCATCAAGATCCTTGTGTAAATTGATTTTTATTTGATCTGAACAAAGGGTAACATTATTTATTTTCTCTGAAAAGGGTTATTAGCATTTGTTCTAATTTTAATACTTTCCAGTCCATTTAACTCAGTAAAGGTTTCTGAACACAACACAGTGAATGGAAATCTGAATAGAATAAGAATATCAAAATATTATTTAAGGTGGACTCATTTTCTTTACATTTATTTTTATAATATGTACATGAACAAAATAAATAATACAGAATAAATTAGAATAAAGAAGAAAAGGAAGGATTGATATTATCATGACCCTAAACCTTTTAGAATATGGAACATATGAGGGAGGGATATAGAATATCATGTGACCAAAATACTATAGTAAAATAATAGAAAGAGAAAGAGATTTGTTGAAAGCCTATACTTTTGTTGGACTCATCACCAAGTTTGCCTCTGTGAATTATCACAATAACTTCCTTAATTAGTTATCGTTATACATTACATATATTGTTAAGGAAAAAGTACACAAGGCATGAAAATAATGTGTAAAAATTGCACAATTTATAGGTGAAAGTGTTGGAATTTGGCCCCAGACATTTCTAATTTCTTATACCTTGGATATTTTAAAACAGTATTTTCAGTGTAAAATATGCATTCATTGGCAATGTGTTAATGAGAAAAATATTACGGCTTCAACTTGAAGAAATAGGATTTCTAGTCAATTTTCAAACATAAATAGCTCTGGTAGTTATAGACAGATTTAATATGCCTATACTTTAAATTGGAACATGTAAGGAGAAAACTTGTATTCTCTATATAAATTTTCATGGTTAGTTGTATCATAACATCTCTTCTTTTTTTAAAGAAATCATAGGAATTATTATCTTTCCTTGTGCCAAGTATGTAAATTACATAATTATAATAATTTGTGTGCAGTGGGTAGCATTAAAGCTTAAGCACACAAGGCACAGATTATATAATATCAAATGATATTTGACTTTAGAAATACAGAAATGAAATTTCTGATTGAAAATTTATGGGTTCATAAAATATCTTTTATTGAGAAAGTGCTTGTATTCATGGTAGTAATTGTCAAAATGTGGAACTAATTTCTTGGTAGATAAGTTGTCAGATAAATCATTGCACAAAAACTCAAGAAATGGTTGTTTTGAGAAACATCTTTATGTAAAAGAACATTATTATAAAAATCTGTGTATGTACAAATCATGATTAATGCATACTTTATCTGAGTGTGTGTGTGTGCGCGCATATATATATACATATATATATATATATTTCAAGACGAGGATTACATAAAAAACTTAGGCCTCAATTTTCATGGCAATTAAATGGACTAGATCTTAGTTGATTCATTTTAAACTCAGATTCAGTTGCTCACATCTGTTTTCCCAGCACTTGGGAGACTAAGGCGTGTGGATTGTCTGAGCTCACAGGTTCAAGACCAGCCTGAGCCAGAGAGAGACCCTGTCTCTAAAAAATAGCCAGGCATTGTGGTCAGCACCTGTAGTCCCAGCAACTTGGGAGTCTAAGGCAAGAGGATCACTTGAACCCATGAATTTGAGGTTGCCAAGAGCTAAGATGCCACAGCATTTTTCCAAGGGTGATCAAGTGAGACTCTGCTAAAAATAAATAAATACATAAAAAAATAAATAAATAAAATTTTTAAAAATCTCTAAAATTGTATAAATTTTAGCAATTTGTATGAATAATGATGGGGTCATTAGTTATATTTTCTGCTACACATATTGTCAATTTTTCCTTTGATTTTTCATTTGAATTGCATTTACATTATAGCTTCTTCCACTTGATAAGGTAGACCCTTAGTACCATTTACCTTTAACGAGATTATTAGTTTTACAGCCCTCCAACCCAAACATATGTAGTCAGAAATATACAAATTCTGTTAGAAGAATTTAGAAACCAAGCATTTAAGTTCTAGTTTATTGACGTACTCAACAAAAGTAGGTATTACTATTTTCAAAGCATTTTTTTGAGAATTTTATTCTTTCAAACTGAAATATCCAGCAAACAACATAATTATAGGTGAAATATAAAAATTACTCATTAAAAAAAAAAAGAAAACAAGAGTAACACCTGTGGCTCAGTGAGTAGGGCTGGAGCCCCATATACTGAGGCTGGCGTGTTCAAACCTGGCCCCGGCCAAGCTGCAACAAAAAGATGGCTGGGTGTTGTGGCAGGCACCTATAGTCACAGCTGCTTGGGAGGCTGAGGCAGGGGAATCACCTAAGCCCAGGAGCCAGAGGTTGCTGTGAGCTGTGATGCCATAGCACTACCGACGGCAAGAAAGTGAGACTCTTGTCTCTAAAAAAAAAAACAAAAAGAAAAAGAAAAATGAAAATTGGATGGCACCTGTGGCTCAAAAGGGTAGGGCACTGGTTCCATATGCCACAGGTAGTGGGTTTAAACCTAGCCCTGGCCGAAAAAGAAAATCACAAGGAACTCCCCTCACACCAAGGATCACTTTAAAAACAATGGGATTCAATGTTGTCCTGGAGACTCTAGACAAGGATAGAGGAAAAAAAAAAGGTTTACTTTTTAAGTGAAATGATTTTTTTTTTTTTTTTTTTTTTTTTCTTCTTTATTTATATTACAGGAAATACAATTGGGTGAGCTAGGCATAGTGATTTTGGTTCTTTTTACATTTAAAAACATAACTGGGTGCAAAATGTAACCCAAGTATTGATTAAATTTCTTGCTAGATTAATTGTGAGATTTAACAAGCTGATATTTATTTTTCTCTTTCTCTTCATATTCTTTACTTACTTTCTATATAAAAAAATTTTACTTTTTCTTCTTGATTAATGAAAACTTGTATTAACACCCCCCCCCCATATTAAGGAATCACGAACCAGCATGAAAGAGAATGAACCAGAGTGGGAATGGTGAGGAATGAGATAAAAAATATAAGAGATAAGGATGTGATTGGGAGGTCTGGAACAGTCACAACTGCAGCCAGCTCCAAAATACAAAATCAGCTTTATGTTATAGGATTTCAGCAGAGCTGTTTATGAGGAAGTAGCATAGACAAAAAACTTATTTTTGGTCTTACAATATGATTGTAAAAGGTAAACAACTTTATCAAGAAGAGTTCATTTAAAGAGATTCACATAAATATCTTAACACAATAACTAAGAAAAAGATATGAAGGCTGTGTTAACCAGTTGGATGAAAGTATTTCAAGTTGTATATAGCAACAGCACTCTGTACCCCATGATAGCATTAATGTACACAGATATGAGTTAATAAGAAAAATAAATAAATAAATAAATTTTGACTGCAAAAAAAAAAAAAAGAAGAGTTCATTCTGTTAATGGTTCCTACATCATATCATCATTAGTATATGTTAAAGATGAGAAATAGAAAGAGAAGGGCTGCATAGTTTTCTCCCTAGTTTCTAAAGATTAACTAGGTAAAGAAAGTGATTCGTGACTTCTGGCAAAACACCTAAGAAGGAAAAAAACATGTTATTTTAACAGGAAGAAAAGCATGTTGACTCAGCAGGAGGAAAGCAGCTGGAGATTATTCCCTGAACATCTCCCAGGCCTTGGGAGATGTTCCCACACATATTTTATCTTTTTGTAATTTTGCAAACAATTTGGTATTTATTTCTAGTTTGCTAAAACATGGCCATAATAATTTCCCATGAATCGCCAGGGTTTTTTGTTTGTTTGTTTGTGATAGTCACTCTCACTTTGCTCTCTCCACCCTAAATCCATTCATGTCCCCTGTTTTTCCTGTTTTGGACCTAAGAGATCCAAACTCTCTCTATGTATTACAACAGCTGGAAAACTTTAGCCTCTATTTTTGAGTTGATTTGAACAGCATAGTGAACCAGCAGAAGCACATAAGAAAGGACAGAGAGTAATACATGTTCCTTCTCTCCTTTCCTAGTTAATGTACAAAAGTTCTGGCAGAGACTATACACTTAATGGCTTCCCCCAGGCACACCCTTTAGCAGAGTTGAAACTCTCAAGGATGAAGGACATCTATTTTCTCCCCTTGAGCATGTAATCAGCAGTGGTAACAAGGATGCATCAGAATCTCAAGCTAGATCCCTTAAATTTGTTTACACTACAAAGTTACATAGTTTAGTTAGTACATAGTTAGTCACATTATTTTTACATTTAGAGTAGAATTTCAAACTGTTTTCACAGGAAGTGGATAAATGGAAATCACTCTCTTCTATAATATTATGTAATCATTTGTATTACATTCTTTGGATCTATTTCTGATACTCTTTTCATGCATATTTCTATTCTATTGACAATTCACATTATTATTTTACCAATATAATATTCTGTTATACACTGTAATAAATGATAATCTGTCTTAAAATTAGTTTTGTTCTGCACAGAGATTTTAACATTCATGTGTTCACAGAGTCAGAAATTTTCATATTATAAATAAACCATCCAAATAAGTAATAAATAGTAGCGATAAAAAGACTATGACCTGAGGGCCAAATCTTCATGACATCTGGTATTATCAATGTATCTTTTGCTGGAAACAGATACACCTGTTCTTTTACATATTGCCTGTGGCTGTTTTTGCACAAGCACCAGCAGTCAAAAATGGTAAAAAAATAAAATAAAAAGAACAATAATAACACAAGAAAACTAATATAAATTAAAAATACAGTATTCCAATTACTTACTTATAAGCATTTACATTGTATTAGGTATAATAAGCAATCTAGAGATTATTTAGAATATAAGGGAAGATGTGCTTTGATTATATGCAAATACTATGTCATTGTATATAAGGAACTTGATCACATGGGGATTTCAGTATCTGTGGGTGTCCTAGAACCAATCCTACATAGATACCATGATCCATACATAATATTTAAAACCCATAAGGCCTATATTACTTCATCATAAAGTCAATATTTAGTTAGATTTGTTTTGTTTTGTTTTTTACATTTATCAAATATCTTTTTACATTGCCTCTACTCTCCTCAATATAATTTTGTTTTGCCCTCTGCTTTTGTTTTTGTTTTGTTTGTTTGCTTGTTTTTCTTTTATTCCTTTAAATACTGTTTATAGTAATATGATCTTATTGCTGTTATTTCAGTTTTGCTTGTATATATGGATCCTTAATATTTTCCAAGTTTTGAAGCACACATACAGTGAATTTAGAAATTTTGTTTGTCTCTTACTTAAAGGACTTTATATATAACATTCATTTTTTTTCTGGCTTTCTTTATACCTTATAGTTATCAGAGGAAACTCTTATTTTTTCTTCTATGAATAAAATCAATAATAATAATGTATGTTTTGAGTTACCTTCTCAAGGTAACTTGAGAGTTACCTAACTCAAGGTAACTTTGGTTACCTAAGGTAACCAAAGAGATTGCTGTGAGTTGTGATACCATAGCACTCTACAGAGGTAGAGTAAACCTCAAGGTAACTTGAGGTTACCTAACTCAAGGTAACTTTTTGGAAACTCAGCTTTCTTCAATTAAACTACAATGGACTTAGACTTTGTTTTTATTTATCATGTTTAAGTTTCATGATCTGTGAACTGGTGCCTACTGCTTAAAAAAAAAGAAAAGAAAAGGCTAGGCCATTTTCTCTACTAACATTCCTTTTGTCCCATTCTCCTTATCTTTCTCCTTTTAGAATCTTTTTCTCTGTACACCCTTTCTTTTACTCAGTCTTACCTCTCACAATAGCATCAGTATTTTTTATGCTTCTGCTACTTATATGCATTAGATAGAAAATTTTCTGCTAAATGATGCAATTAATATTTATACCAGGACCACAGGAGTAAACTGAGACTATCTCAGGCAGATAAGGGTGTGTGGTCATCCAAAGTACCCTATTTCATAATACAAAGTGGAAGTGGGATTATGTGGGCAAGTTCTGTGGGAAGTGTGTTGACTATCCCTTTATAGAATATTAAAATAGTCTAATAATCAACACTGCTAGTATTTATCTTCTGCCACAGAAGAATATATTTCTGACATTGCATTTTGGAATTGATTTTGAAGGTTGGGATAGGATGACGCCCTTTTCATTCTACATTGGACCTCATCCTTTTCCACTCAGATGTGGGAAGACATTGCCACATTCGCTGGTATTGGTTGTTGCATTTGTTCACCTGCTCCACTCTTGGAGCCTTTCTGATGCATTCCCTCATATAGTTCCAACTCTAATTAGCAGATCACAGGTTGTACTTTTTCATTTTCTTGGAATGCCATGTGTTTGACAATGAACAGATGGTTGTACATTGTATATGTGGAGGAAAATGGCAGGGCGAAGGCATGTAAGTGACTATGATATTGAAACATGGATTTTTGAGGATAGAGAGGAGAGTTAGAGTTTGGTAATGAAAGTGAGCATGAAGAAACTCTTCTGGTATGTTTTGATATTACAGTGAATCTGAAGCTAATGATGACAAAGAAAGTGACAATAATACAAAGCCTGTTATAAGTAGATGAAAGATTTACTGTGATGGAGATGGTAATCATAGACAGTTCCTACACTCTGTCACACAACATGGATTCACTCTTCCTAGGCCAAAAACTAAACTTGAATATTTCTTTTTCTCAGATATTATTACTGGTGAAATTGTGACCAAGACAGATATGTATGCAGGGGAAAAATTGCAGAAGGTAACTCAACTAACAGATACTCAATGTGCACTCATGGAGGGAGGATTGGCTAGACTGAGCCCCATTATTCAAGGATGTTTTCTCTTTTCTCCACATTTTCCACCTACTTTGGATGGTACATTTAGTTCCTCCTACTGCAGCTTAATCAAGTGTGTGTACCCAAGGGAGCAAGGTGAAGAATGTTAGTGAGAATATTGATAATAAATGCAAAGAACTTTGTGTACCAGGAAGTAATGTGGCTATAGATAGGTATCAAAGGAAGGATTCAGTTCAAGTGCAAACATTCAAAGAAGCCTAACAAGTGGGGCCTACGGATATTTTTCCCTATATGATTCAGAAAATGGTTTTGTGATTTCTCACATTCCCTATTAGGCCAATACAGTAGCAGAAGTCTTATATGTCCATATTTTCTATTATGTCTCAAACAGTGCTTCACTTGGCACAAGTTTTGCAAGTACATGCACGTAGTTCAGGCTTTCACATCTATACTGCCAGGTTCTACACAAGCACTAAACTTGCTTGGGAACTGCATAAAACACACATAACAGGAACAGCTACAGCTTCTCAGAAGGAATTTTTAAGTGTGATCTGAAAAAGAAGAAACTTTAGGGATGTGAATTATATGCCAATAATGTGATATGAAAATGATGTTCCTCTTGTTCCATAAGATGTTAATGACAATGCTGAGTATATTTTTTGGTCCTCAAACACAGTTGATCACTGGTTGTAGGGGCAAAAATAGCCTGTTAAATTTGGAAAACGGATAGTTACCTTAGAATACGCAAAGTTTATGGGAACATAGGTAGGGCTGATCAGTACTATGGAATTTTTGGATTTACATGGATGTCCTACAAATGTCGGAAAAAATTCTTCAGGCTGGTGGAAGTTGCAGTTGTGAACAGCTACAACCTTTACTCATTAGATAAGGAGAGAGGCAAAAAGTGCAGACACACCTTTCTTACAGAAGAAATCTCATTACACAGCTTGTAAGCAATGTGAGGAACAGAAATTCAAGAAAGAGAAGACCATCATATTCTGACACTAAGAAAAGGCTAAATGGGAAGCTGCATTTTATAATGAAAAATTAAAAAAAAAAGAAATCAACAAAGGATTGGTGTGGCTTACAAAAGAAGAAATGAGAAAGAGGAAAGGAGAGAAACCTTTGTCTATTGTCAGACACGCAAGAGGAAACATGGACATTACCCCAGAGATTGTTTTAAGAAGTATCACACTCAGGCAGTGCCTGTGGCTCAGTGAGTAGGGAGCTGGCCTTTTACACCAAGGGTGGCAGGTTTAAACCCAGCCTGAGCCAAACTGCAACAATAAAATAGCCAGACATTTTTGCAGCTACTCGAGAGGCTCAGGCAAGTGGATCACCTAAGCCCAAGAGCTGGAGATTGCTAGGAGCTGTGATGCCACAGCTGTCTACCATGGGCTACAAAAAAAAAAAAAGAGAGAAGAAGAAGAAGAAGTATCACAGTCAAAAAAATTATAAACAAAAATAAACAGGCTTGGCACCTGTAGGTCAGTGAGTAGGATGCCAGCCACATACACTGAGGCTGGTGGGTTTTGAGGCTGGCCAGAGCCAGCTAAACAACAATGACAATTGCAAACAAAAAAAGCCAGGTTTGGTACTAGACATCTGTAGTCCCAGCTACGAGAGACATGGAGGCAAGAGAATCACATAAGCCCAAGAGTTTGAGATTGCTGTGAGTTGTGATACCATAGCACTCTACAGAGGGCAACATAGTGAGACTCTGTCTCAAAATAAATAAAAAAATAAATAAATATATAAAATAAAAACACCTTAATTATATCATGTAACTTAAAATAGATAATAAAATCATCAGGTGAGTTCATGCTTTTTTCTCTTTTAAAACTACAGAATAATTACATATAACCTGCCAACCTCTTTCTGTCCAAAATAAATAAGAGTTGAGGAATATGTGGATGGCAAAAATACTGGGTTATTAATCTTCTTAGAAATTAATTTTTCTTGATGTCTATGATACAAAGGCAAAAATCTTATTTGAAATCTTCATTTAGACCATTTTAGTTTAATAATGCAGTTTTTCCAATTAATGCAAATCTTTCTCATATTCTTGCAATATTGTGTAAACAGTTTTATTTAATATATTTTATTAGTCTTTTTATATTTTAATATTTTTCTATGAGTTTCCTGAGTTGGTATAAATTATAAAATAAGCTATTATTAGTTTGACAGTATTTTAAAGGAAGAACAGGTGGTCATTTTTAAAAAGTGATTTTTTTTGCTATAATTTTAAAAGAATAATGAGCTATTTTTAATATGTAATAAATGAGCTGGTAGATCTCCTGTTTCTTCTGTGAGTTAATGTATCTATAAAAATTAAAGTGCATTAAGTTCCATTGGCTATCTCAATATTACTTTTAAACTTGTATTTTTGCCACAGAAGAAATAAGTTAAGTGATGTTTAAGAGCACTAACTTACTCATAATCCTACATTATTTCTAAGATATAATGTACAAAACACTATTGTTTCATAGGTTTCTTCGTATTTTATGTAGTTTAATATTAAATGTATGTCATTACTATAAAAAATACACAGAAATAACACTCCCAATCTATAAATGTGAAAACCAGGGTAGTTCAATGTCCATAGGGTAATGGTGGAGAAAGAGTTTAAATATAGTTTCTCTCTGGGGGCATCACTGAAAATTTGGGTGCAAATATTTTTCTTTAGGAAAGACTGATCTGAATTACCACAGGATGTTTATAATTCCTGATTCCTCCCTCTAAATACAGTAGTAATTCCCCCAGTTCTCCCAGTTATTTGTTTGCCAACTACATGAGGGAAAAGAATTTCTCCTTAGCTTGAGGAAAACTGAATCCATGGTAAAGGATTGCTGGGAAATAATAATCTTCTTTCTATATAATGTTGCCTCTATAACCTGTGTTGTATTTCTTGCCATTCTATGAATCAATAATTATAATTTTTCTGTAACTATCTATAGTTTTATCATATTTATTTCATATTTATTACAAATGTTCTTTCTATGTAATGGTGCCTCTATAACCTGTGTTGTGTTTTTTGCCATTCTATGTATCAATCATTATAATTTTTCTGTAGCTATCTATAGTTTTACCATATTTATTCCATTTTTTTCAGTTTAATGATAGTTGTTTATTTTTGATAGTTTCTCCACTCATTTGTTAGAGAAAAGGCTGTGTGCCCAAGGAAAAATGTGGCAGATGCAACTGAAGATACCACCCATAAACAGATGGCTGAGATGTCAGAAATCCAGTTCAGAATTTGGATACCAAATAAGAGCAACAGAATGGAGGAAAGGAGGGAATTAGAATTTCAAGAAATTATTCAAAAGATATCTCAAGAATTCAACGATTTTAAAGATAAAATGACCAAAGATTTTGACACATTGACGCAAGAGCTTGCAGCCCTCAAAGGTCTGAAAAATATGGTAGAATCCGTCGCTAACAGAATGGAGCAGGCAGAAGATAGGGTCTCTGACATTGAAAACAAAGCTTTTGAACACTCCCAAGAATTCAAAGATGAAGAGAAATGGAGCGCAAAAATGGATCATTCCATCAGAGAGTTCTGGGATAATTAGAAGAAAACTAATATTCGCCTTATATGAATTCCTGAAGGTGACAAAGTTGCTTCACAAAATACAGAGGCTCTTCTTCATGAAATTATGAAAGGGAACTTTCCAGACATGCCAAGAGATTCTGAAATTCAGATAGCAGATAGTTTCAGAACCGCAGCACAACCTCAACCTGAACAAGACATCTCCCAGGCACATCATAATTAACTTCACTAAAGTGAATACGAAAGAGAAAATTCTGAAAACAGCTAGATGTAAGAAAACCATAACCTACAAGGGGAAGAATATTAGAATGACTGCAGATCTCTTTGCTGAAACCTTTCCGGCTAGAAGAGGGTGGTCATCAACTTTTAATCTCCTAAAACAAAGTAACTTTCAACCTAGGATCCTGTATTCAGCTAAACTGAGCTTCATATCTGATGGAGAAATTAAATACTTTAATGACATTCACATGTTGAAGAAATTTGCCATAACTAAACCAGGTCTCCAGGATATTCTCAAACCTCTCCTCCATGATGAGCAGTGCAATCCTCCACCACAAAAGTAAACTCACTCAGAAACTTTTGATCAAATTTCAACTTCTGCAGTGGTGAAAGGATTAAAAATGTCCACTGGACTTTTGAAAAACTTGATACCTAAATTTTACCAGGCCTATCAATATTCTCAATAAATGTTAATGGCTTAAATTGTCCTCTAAGGAGGCACAGGTTGGCTGACTGGATACAAAAACTCAAGCCAGATATCTGCTGCATACAAGAATCTCATCTTACCTTAAAAGATAAATATAGACTAAGAGTGAAGTGATGGACTATATTCAAGGCAAATGGAAAGCAGAAAAAAGAACGTGTTGCAATTTTATTTGCAGATACAATAGGCTTTAAACCAACAAAAGTAAGCAAGGATAAAGATGGTCACTTTATATTTGTTAAGGGTAATACTCAACATGATGAGATTTCAATTATCAATATTTATGCACCCAACCAGAATGCACCTCAATTTATAAGAGATACTCTAATAGGCATGAACAACTTGATCTTCAAATGGAAAAATATACCATGCTCATGGCTGGGAAGAATCAACATTGTTAAAATGTCCATACTACCCAAAGCAATATATAATTTTAATGCAATCCCTATTAAAGCTCCACTGTCATACTTCAAAGATCTCAAAAATATAATACTTTGTTTTATATGGAATCAGACAAAACCTCAAATAGCCAAGACATTGCTCAGAAATAAAAACAAAGCACGAGGAATCATGCTACCATACCTCAGACTATACTATAAATTGATAGTGATCAAAACAGCTTGGTACTGGCGCAAAAACAGAAAGGTAGATGTATGGAACAGTATAGAGAACCAAGAGATGAACTACTTACCATTACTTACCATACCCAACTACTTATCATTATATGATCTCTGATAAGCCAATTAGAAACATCAAGTGGGGAAAAATTACTTAGTTAACAAATGTTGCTGGGTGAACTGGCCAGCTACCTCCAGAAGACTGAAACTGGATTCACAACTTTGACCACTAAGATAGATTCTCACTGGATTAAAAATTTGAACTTAAGACATTAAACTATAAAAATACTAGAAGAAAACACTTAATAATTTAATAATTAAATAGATTAATAGATTTAATAATATCTACATTTCTTACATTTTTTCATCTTACCACACTATACTCTTTCCATGTTTTCATACTCTACCTTTTCCAAATCTTTCTGTTTTGTAACTTCTTGATCATTTCAGCTCACAACACATTAAAAGTGTAATCTTCCAAATTAAGATGGTCTTAACATATAGCTTAAATAACAGAAAATATATAGTTAAATATTTACTTCACAGAAGTATTCCTAGAATGCAGCAAATTTAAAAATTAAAAATTAAAAAACAGAAAAAAATGACTTACAACAGGCGGTAAAAATACCAACATTATTCTCTGAGAAATTCCAAATGACATCAGAAAAATCAGAGAGAAACAAGCCATTAAAGCAATGTCTTAAGCAATTTCTTAGTACAAAAGTAAAATAAATGTTTTCAGTTTTAAAAAGGTACAAATAGGCTCATGTCCCATTGCACAGTGGTTATGGCACCTGCCACATATACTGAGGGTGGTGGGTTTGAACCTGGCTTGGGCCAGTTAGACAACTGCAACCAAAAAATAGCTGGGTGTTGTGGTGGGCACCTGTTGTCTCAGCCACTTGGGAGGCTGAAGCAAGAGAATCACTTAAGCCCAAGAGTTTGAGGTTCAAATCCTTAATCCAGTGAGCTGTGATGCCACAGCACTCTACGGAGGGCAATGTAGTCAGACACTGTCTCAAAAAAAAAAAAAAAAAAAAGAGAGAGAGAGAGAGATGATTGATTAGCAAGGTAAATCGCATGAAAGAGTAAAGAAAACTTATACAAATCTTCAAGAAAAGAAACAAAAATATTAATCACAAAGCAATGAGAATCAGAACTCAGAATTCTCATTGATAGAGCAGAATATGAAAGGCAAGGTTACCTTCAATTTTGAGGAAAACTATTTTAACTTAAAATTGTAATGACTTTGGGTGTTAGAGAAAATTAATTCCTTAGTTCAGGCAAAATATATAATATTAAATATACATGCATTCAAAATATACAATATATATGGAGCTTCTGGAAATAATTAAGAGCATAATTGCTAAATAATGTGAAATAAATGTGCTATTTTTGAGTGTCTATAATTTTATGAGTATATCAGATATACTACTCAAACACTACATGTAAAATTTTTGTAACTGTCCTTTATAAGTAGTCTTAAAATAGGCTAATCATGCTTTAGAAATGCCTGTGATAGAAAGGTAAGCTTGGACTTACTAGATAGCCTAATGTGAGGTTGGAGGTGCATTATCCCATTTTCCTACTATCTCACCCCCTAATCCTGACCTCCTGAGGAGCACCACCACAATTCAAGGGATTTAATTTAAAGTGGGTTTAAAAACTCATCTTAAGATGAAATTCAGAGTCTATATGAAATATATGTACTAAATACATTTGCCAGGATCACACAAAATTTTACTAAATTTATAGAATATAAAATGATTTGTATACTGTCACAATATATGATTTCCCCCTTTGAAAGGGGTTATTTGGTCCCTCCTGCAACATTATATTATGCTGTAAAAATGCAAGTTATATTATTTATGAAGATGTTTAGCTAATAAATCCTTTCTGGTTTTACTATCTGATACTCAATTCTTAAAACTTAAGAGTCTATTGTTTGCTCTAGGTCGGAAAGGAGAACAGTTCAGTAGTAGGAGGTGACAGAAAAACAAGTGATTTTCACTTTATTTTCTTAAAAAAATAGTAATAATTATCAAATGAATCAAGAGTAAGTCAAGAATTTGTGGCTCCATGGATGAGGACTAGGACAGATTATCATTATCTATTGAACTGCAATTTGGATTTCCTGGCATATTTTCTCAAGCACAGTTCATGGACGAGTTCATTCCTCATATTCCTCTTAAAATGTAATCATATTTGCCACTTTATACAAAAGTTTAACTTAAGGAACTGGAAATTAATTACACTTAGCTGAGTAGCAGCACATTAAACATTTGCTGATATCTATAGTATATTGAAGAAAAGTTAGCCCTCAGTAATTGTATTTGATGGCCTCCTTCTCCTATTCCAAAATGAATATTAACAAAAGAAGGTAAGTTTATCTTTGTAGTTAAGAAATTATAAATATTTTCCTTTAGGCTTAAAAATAATCATTCAATGAACAGGCCTGTGCTTTCTAATTTAGATATATATCTTAGTATTTTAAAACAATTTATGAATATTTTACTTTGCAATATTATATAATTTGCATTTGCAATCACCAGTATGTGATTAGTAAAGATTAAAACCAGCTTAATATCAGAATTGCTTGATGTTATAACTTTATTTAAACAATGTATTTAATTACTTGTAAGCAATTTTGTTTTGTTTTCTTCTGATTGACAGCTCATAACTATCTACAAATTTGTTCAAACTAAGAACATACTCTAAAATGTCTCAAATCATGCCATGTCTTTTTGCTTAACTTTTCAAAAACATCTTTCATTATGGTGAAATCAATTTAAAATCAACATTAAAACCTATGACAAGGGAAAAAAAGTAAAAAACTGGCAACTTACAGTTGAAAGATAGTTGAGTTATAAGTAGTTTTGAGAGTCAAAAATGACCCACTAATTTCACATTATTCATTTAGTAGACACTTATTTGGAGCACTCTTAAAATAAATAGATTTGGATTTTTTAAATACTGTACTTCAATTATCTCTTAATACATAGAAACAGAGTACTAAATCAATGCAACATTTTCTTTTTTTTATTGACTGATGCTTTTTTGCAATTCTTCATTTAGGTAGATACAATAACATAATTTCTTTTCACAATTTTTTTCAAGGCAGTCAATAGCCCAATTAAGAGTCTATAAATAACTAAAAATCACTCAATTAAAAGTTTATTTTGTGGGTACATTCCTCACTTTATTTTCTTTCCTAGCTATTTCAGGATTATGAAATCTGCCTTAGATTTTTTGACCCTTTTTTATTGTCCTTCAATTAAAAAAATGATAATAGTGTATATACTCCCAGAACACACAGATAAATTTTTCTTTTTTGTTTAATTTATTACCATTTTTTAAGGCTAGATTAAGTCTGAATTCAAATTCAAAATGTTTCCATTTGTAGTCTTTTAGAGAGAGGAAGCGTTTTCATTTGACTCAAGACACCTAGACAATTGATACGATAAATACTGTAATAATTAGAGTAAAAATATTTCCTGCTCTAATGTGCCACTGCAAGATCTTTTTGTATTAGCAGGAAAACAACTAGTGCTTTGTTCATGCAAAATCCAATGTAGATGTTCCCTGTAGGCAGGACGTCTACAAGAAATGATCCATAGATATTGGCTCTTTCCATCATAGCTCTGGTATCTTTACTGACAGTCAGTAAATATCCACAAAATGAACACAGATAAAAAATTCACATGGAAGACTTTATAGGAGAGAAAGCATGTTTTATTAATGCTAAGTCTTCCATAGACTAGTACTAGTCATTTGGATGTAGCTGTATGAGAAAGAATAGGAAATATGGTCTTAACCTTGTGTCTTGTAGAGTCACCGAAAAGTCTCCTTAAGATGTAATATTATCTCTACTGCAGTTATTAAAGTTGTATATATACACATACGTGAATAAATATACACACATATTTGAATATGTACAAGCAATTGAATACAATGATGTGAAATAAGGTAAAACTTTTATTTTGAGCAATAGCATTTGATTTTCTATCTCTCATCATTTTTACCTTTAATTTTATTTTTATTATAATTGATACATAATTATGAATGTTTTGATACATGTGTAATGATGAAATGAAGGTATTAGCAAATCCATCCTCAAATACATATCATTGCTCTGTGATGAGAACACTTAAACTTCTGAAATATGCATTATTGTTAACTGTAGTGACCTTACCATGCAGTAGAACACCAGAACTTATTTCTTCTGTGTAACTATAACATTGTACAGCCTGACCAACTTCTCCCTATTTTCCTCCCTCCTCTCATTCTTAGAAGCAAAACTCAGTTTTTCTATGAAAACCTAGGTTGTTAGTCCAATTTTTAAATTACATGTTATAAAAATATATAGAGTAACATTTTTGGTGTGAATTTTTATAAACATGCAAATATATATCTATGTTTTTCTCCACATATATATATATATACATTTTATATACTATTTATATAATATACATGCACATTCATTATGAAGTAGGTAAATTTACTTCAAAGGAGCGCTCTTAAAGTAACTCCCTTTCAACATGGAAATTAATTTTAAAAGTTAAGATTTTTCTCCATACATAGCTTTGATTAATTTCCCCATGTAAATATCATCTTTTTAATGTCAATATCTAACATTGTACCATAGTTATGTCTACTAGAATATCAGTATATTGAAGACAGTATCTTAGGCTTACAAAAAAGCCACTTACTTACATCTCTTCTCCATCAAAACAGTAGAATCTCTTTAAGTTGATCACCTATGGAACATAACAAACTGGTCAACATAGGGAAGCAATCAACATAAGGAACTTCCATTGAGTACTTAAAGAGATGGCCAGTAAGGTAGTTCTATTGTATTTATTAAATAGATTTTAGTAAAACTTATTTCTGTAGACAAGTGCCCAATACAATTGATTTTAAATTTTGTATTAGGGTTTCATGTAGAAAATAGAAAATAATCTTGATATTTGAACTCACATGGAAGTTAAAATGGAAAATTGAGTATTTGAAATCCTAGACAACTAACACTTGATAATAGTAGTAGTATACAGTCTAAGCATATTGAATTATAGGATGTATAGGAGCAAAAAGTATTTTATTATAGAAAAAGAGATGCCATTACTAAATATAATATAATATAGATTCTTATATATATTCTCAATATAGAATCAAGATCTGTATAAAACATGAGTACAGAGAATAGTCAAGAGTAAACTCACATATTTCACTGATACATTTATATACACTAGCTTGAGAATTTCAGATTTTGTCAAAGATACAAGCTATCCCAGAAACTTATAAAGGCTGGAATTATTATTGATTTTTTTTTTTCTCTGTTGAAGTGACTTCTCTGTTTCCTCACAATGCACGTAGGATCCATCTTTTTGTTATAATGTAAATTTGTATCAGATGTTCTAGAGGTAAGTCAGTAAAATAAATTCATCAAAATATGGGCACTACCCATGAACTTGCAAATTTTTAGACGCATCTATCAAATTAGTAATTATGACACTCTGTGTGATTATTTGAATTAACTGTTGAATTGCAACTTAGCCAAATCTAGCATTCCAAGATCACTGTATCCGTCTTGATGAATATGCAAAAAGAAATCAGTAACTAAGTATCCTTCTTTCACAAAGCAGGCTTAAAAAATGAAATGAACGCCCCCTTTTAAGACACTTTACCTAGCTTTCTGTTTTCAATATTAGAATATCATGCTAAAGAAGACACCTCGTGGCTCGGCGCCTATGGCTCAACCGGCTAAGGCACCAGCCACGTACACCTAGGGTGGCGGGTTCGAATCCCCAGCCCGGACCCGCCAAACAACAATGACGGCTGCAACCAAAAAATAGCCGGGCATTGTGGCGGGCG
>NW_003852495.1:507475-558887 GCF_000181295.1 Otolemur garnettii
CTCCAAACTTTCACGCCAGAGGCACAGAGGTCCTCACCAGGCTCAGCTGAAATCTTGGGGGTGGGGGGGGGGGGCATACCTAAGGAGATACCTGAGGAGGAAGTAAAAACCAGGGGGGTGTGGTCCCAGCTACTTGGGAGGCGGAGGCAGGAGACTCTCTTGAGCCCAGGAGTTGGAGATTGCTGTGAGCTGAGATGCCATGGCACTCTACCCAGGGGGACAGCTTGAGGCTCTGTCTCAAAAAAAAAAAAGAAGACATCTCGCCAGAATACATTCGTTAGTGAAAAATATTGAGCCATGATCACTACCTCTTAAAATGATAGTGAAAATATTCTTCGAAATTCTTTTTCCTGACATATCATTGCATGATGTATTTCTATAGTGGCAAATGACTCAAAAGTATGCAAAAATGTTTACATTCAACCACATTTGTTTTCTCTTTAAGATGGTCCTGGGGAAGTGTTTTGGAAAGTTTGATCTGAACTCTGTGTGTATTATACTCATTCTAGCCTCCAATCAGATCTACCAGAATGTGTCCAGAGCAATGTCTTTCAACCCTTTTTATCGCACAGGACCCTTGAGCGGATAGTTAAACTTCCATGGCACACTTAAATTATGTTGATCAAAAAAGAGTAATCACTGGTCTAGAATTACCTACATACCTATTACATCACCTATAAGAAATAGCTAAATGCATTCACAATTTGTAAAATGATTTCTTTGGATTGTGGAAATATACATAGAGCTATTTTAAGTAAAGCTCTCACACTAAGAACTGAGTATATATTACCTGATTTATTTTGGTTTACACCTTTTAGTGATAATCTATATTCCAATATGTTCTGTAAGTTTCTATTTATAATTCTGTAAGGACTTATAGTTTATGGAAAATCTAACAGGTCTTTTAGAAACTAGAGAAATACATGAAAATATTTAAACATGAGAAAAAAGGATCATTCAAACTAGAAAATAAGGACTTAAGTTTCAAATTAGGGCTGAAAAGCAGTGAAATTTTTTGGTAATTGTTTTTCATTTCCTTTGGTTTTTCTCTAAAAGAAGACATTGTATAAACATCTAAGAATAATGCATAATACTTAGCCCTTCTTTTTCTGAATTGTGGATTGTACAATCACGTAAATTATTGTGTAATATATGGTGTGTACTGAAGATTGTGTTTAGAATAACAATTCAGATTGAATATTGAAATGTAAAGGAGGTAATAAAAATTAAGCAAACCTGAAATTATTATATTATGTTCTGTAGAGAAGTCTCAGTCTGAAAGGTTTTACTGTCATATGACTACATCTTTATAACTAATATTGCTATCATTACATAAAAATGAACAGTAAACTATTACATACATAATCTTTTTACCAACACTATGAAACTCACCCTCTCACAAATAATCATTGTTAACAATATGTGTTCTTCTATTTCCTTGTTATATATAATATGCATACCACAGATGCAAAGAAATACACATACATACAATTTAGTTTTTGATTTTATTTCAATTATAATCTTAGCATACATAGGTTTTTTTTAATTTCTGTAATATAGAATTCATACCAAGCATACTATCCATTAGTAAAAGGCATATTTTTAGAGATTTAAAAAAAAATTATTTTTATTGTTGGGGGTTCATTGAGCATATACAAGAAACCATATTATAAAGTCCTTCTTATAATTGTATCTTGCCCCTAAAAGGTGTGTCACACAGCAAGACCCCACCCTCCCTCCTTCCCTCTCCCTACTCTTCCTTCTCTCACCCCTTCCCTCCTTCCCTCTCTCTCCTCTCCCCTTCCCCCACCCCACCTGTGTACTAGATCATTAATTGTCCTCATATCAAAATTGAGCACATAGGATTCTTACTTCTCCATTCTTGTGATGCTTTACTAAAAATAATGTGTTCCACTTCATCCAGGTTAATACAAAGGATATAAAGGATATCTCCATCTTTTGTAATGGCTGAATAGTATTCCATGGCATACATATACCACAGTTTGTTAATACATTCCTGGGTTGGTGGGCATTTAGGCTGTTTCTACATTTTGGTGATTGTAATAGATGAAAATGCTCACCATCCCTAATTATTAGATAAATGCAAATCAAAACCACCCTGAGATACTATCTAACCTCAGTGAGAATGGCTAACATCACAAAATCTCACAACTACAAATGGTGGCATGGATGTGAAGAGAAAGGAACACTTTTACACTGCTGGTGGGATGCAAACTAATGCAACCTTTTTGGAAAGAAGTATGGGGAACCCTCAAAGAACTTAAGCTAGACCTCCCATTTGATCTACCAATCCCATTATTGGGCATCTACCCAGAAGGAAGAAAAGTATTTTACCATAAGGACACTTGCATTAGACAGTTTATTGCAGCTCAATTTTTAGAGATTTTTAAAGAACTTGCCTTATGGTATAGTTGTGTTTTGTGTACTTTTTAAAACCTGAGTTTTAGTTGTAGCTCTATAGAGCAAAATACAGCAGAAAATTTAAAATTCATTTATGTCTCCTTTTTTTGTAAATGAAGATAACTGGTTTGCATGCACTTAGAAATACATTCAGACATAATTGATCTGTGAGAAATTGCATGCATTTATGCCCATGATTTTATAAGTTTTTACATTTGCATACAGTTGTGAAACCAGTACGATAATCGTGATAGAAACTAGGAGGCTGGACAATTAGATACAAACTAATCCCAGAACAAATGCTAGAAACCTCAGTGCTGAACATCACTATGGTCACCTTCAAAGTACTCCCCCTGGGAAGCTGTGCACTAATTCCAGTGCCTAACCCACCTTTCAAAGAAATTTTGGAACTCTTTTATTGGAATGACCATCATAACTGCCACCATATGAAACCTGACAATTACGTTTGTGAATTCATCCTAGATAAAGCTCTTTGAAGAGCAGATTATGTACTGACATTGAGGCATAGCTTTCCAAGGGAGGACTTTCTTCAAAGGAGACCATAGTGCTGTTCAGCAATAAGGAGCTTAGAACTTTTTCTAGGACAAATATGCAAAGTTAATTGCCCAAACTTATATGTCCATAACTTCTGAAAATTTCCTCCTGCCCTATTGTATTTCTACTTGTTTGCATCTCCTCAAACCCCAACCCCAATCCCAGGCAATGACTCATTTGTTGTCCACTAAAAAGAAGAGGTCTTCATTTCCTAGAATTTCATATGACTGGAATCCTACAGTATGTTATCTATAATCTGACTTCATTTAATAAACATGATTGCTTCAAATGCTTTGATGTTCTTACATATGTCTATCAATAATGCATCACTTTGTGTGGCTAATGTACTAAGATTTGTATGTTCATTTACCTGTTGGTAGAAAAATTGCGTTCTTTCAAGTTTAGAGCTATTATAAATAAAGTAGTCCTCAATATGCACAGACAGTGTTTGTGTGGACTTTTTGTTTTATTTCATTATGCATGGGTTGACTAGATTGTAGTTTGTGTTACAACCAAACTAATTTTCTATATGTTTCTACCACATTACATTTTCACTAGTAGTTGTATAAAGGTCAAGATCTTCAACATCCCAGTTAATACTGAGTGTGGCTTGTCATTTTAATTTGACATTCTAGTAGATGTGTATCATATTGTAGTTTTAAATGACACGTATGTAACTGTCAATGATGTTGAGCATCTTTTGTTATGATTGATAGTATTGCAGATGTTGGCTTTGGTGAATTCCCCATTTAAAATCATACCTGTCCTTTATTGGCATAAATTTTGATTGCAATCCTATGATTCATACTTGCAGTTTCCTAATTATTATGGATGCTAATCCTCTGTGAGAAATGGGTATCTCAAATATTTTCTCTCAGTCTCTGTCTTGTCTTTTTATTCATGAAACTGCATCATAAATTGTGCCAGACATTTATAATTTTGATAAAGCCAATTTACAATCTTTTCTTTTAGATACCATGCTTTAATTTTGTGCCAAAGACACCTTTTCTTAACCCAAAGTGAACAATAACTTCCTTCATTTGATATTCTAGAAGTTTTGAAGCTTTAAAATTTATAATAAAGTCAATGAATGCTTTGTGTTAATTTTCTAGAAAGGGTAAGTTATGAACTAAAGTTTTGTTTTTTTTTTTTGCATATGAGTATTGAATTGTTTCAGAGCCTTCTGTTGAAAAGATAATATTTTCTTTACTTTCTTGCCTTTGAACTTTTATTAAAAATAAATTGACAATATATATCTTCTTTTTCTGGATTTGTTTTTCAACTGACCTGTTTCTCTATCTTGACTCTGAAGTTTTAATTAAATTATAGCTTTATAACAAACCTTGAAGTAAGAACACACAAGTTCTCCAAATGTGTTTATCTTTTTATAGTCTTTGGGGCTAATCTAGATCCCTTGAGCTATCATATGAATTTTAGAGATAGTTTGTGAGTTTTTAAAATAATTTTCTGATACTCTTATTGGTATATGTTGAAACTATCATTTGATTAAAGAGATACTTGATATGTGAACTTTTTTTATTTTTCTAATTCAGAAAGACAGACAAACTCTTTACCTGTTAGAGTATTGTTTAGTTTCTGTTTTGTAGTTTCCAGGACAAACGTCTTTAACATCACTTGCCAGATTTATCCTCAGTTCTCATAATTTTTGATGGCATGGTAATTGATAATATTGATTTTTAAAAATTTAAATGACAAATAATTGGTTTCCAGTATGTGAAAACATGGTCAATTTCTATACATTGATCTTGTACTGTGCAACTCCCCTAAACTTGTTTAATAGTTCAATGGCTTTCGGGAAGTTTCATTAGATTTTCTACATAAAAGACCTTACCTGTCAATAAAGGTTATTTTTAATTTGTCTCTTAAAATCTGCATCCTTTTAGATCTTGCATCATCACCTTAGCTAGAATCTTCAAGGTAGTTTTGGATCAAATTGGTGAAAGGAGACATCTTGTTTCTGGTCTTTTGAGAGAAAAATTCAGTCTTTCACCACTAATTATTATGGCTGTCGAAGGTTTTCAACAGATCTTCTTTGTCAGACTAAGGAAGTTCATATTTATACCAAGTTTCCTGAGTTTAGATAAAGGGTGAAATTTCAATTTTCTTAAGACCTTTATTAAAACTGAAGAATCATAAAGATTTCCAAATCTAGTCTGTTTATACATATTATGAATTACAGTAATGGATTTGAAATCAAGTATTTTCAAATGTTTCGGTAAAAGAACTATAAAAAATTTGCAAAGACAATACAGAGTGTTCTGGTGTATAGCCCACCAGTTTATCCTAATTTTAATATCTTAAGGAGGTTAACTTTGGTACATTACAATTGCCTAATCTGCACCTGTTATCCAGGTTTCTGTGTGTTTTTCTACTAATGTTCTTTTACTGTTTGAGGGTAATACAGACATCACATAAACTTCAGCCTTTACTAATTTTTAATGTTATGCAAACTTTGCATTTTTATGACAAACCCCATACCTTGTGAAATATTAACAACTTAATATAGTGTTGATTCTATTTGTTTAAATTTTGTTAAGAGTTTTTACATCTTAACTTGGGAGATAACCTTCTGTTGTATTCTTTCCTTGGAATTTTCTTGTCAGGTTCCCATGCCAGAATAATGTCGGACTACTAGAGCAATATTTACTCCATTTTGTTTCCTAGAATATATTGAACATAATTATATTAGTTGTTTCTTAAATGTATTATGTAATTTCCCAGTAAATACATATGGGTATCAATGTGGCTTCTCTCTTTTCAACTTAATCACTATAATTAGATATTTATTAATTTTACTTATCTAAAAAACTCCAGTTTTGGTTTTTTTATTTACTCCATTACTTCCCTGTTTTCTAATGTTTTACAATAGGGTCATCATTATTCCTTTATTCTGCCTTGTGTAGATTTATTTGGCTCTCATTTTACTTCCTCTTGTGGTGGAAGCCAAGGTCTTTGATATCAGACCTTTCTTTAATTCAAAAAAAGAAAAAATAAAGGCATTTAAGAATGTAAACTTCAGTACAGCTTTGGTAGCTTTTCACAAATTATGATATGTAGTGTTTGTGTTTTTATATTTATTTAAATCAAAATATCATTTCCATTTTTTATTTATTCTTTGGCCCAAGATTATTTAGAACTAGTCTATTTAGTTTCAAAATTTGAGGGTTGTAGATATCTCTCAATTATCCATTTAATTAAGTATATAGTAGTCATCAGGCATGCTATGTAGTACTTGAATCCTTTTTCTATTGATTGAAATGTGTTTTATAGTATATTATAGTTCAGACTATCATCAACCTGATAAATGTTCCATTCTAACATGAAAATAGTATTTATTCTCTTGCTAGGCATGCTTAACCAGCATCAATTATGTTCAACAATGATATTGATTGATACTTTTGTTCAAATTTTCAGTATACTTAACTGATTTTTCTGTTCACTTTTTCTGTCAATTGTTGAAATCGGTCATAGTTTTTAGCCGGGCGTTGTGGCAGGCGCCTGTGGTCCCAGCTACTTGGGAGGCTGAGGGAGGAGACTCACTTGAGCCCAGGAGTTGGAGGTTGCTGTGACCTGTGATGCCACAGCACTCTACCCAGGGGGCCAGCTTGAGGCTCTGTCTCAAAAAAAAAGAAAGAAATCGGTCATAGTTTTGATCTCTTGTCATCTTGCAATTTTATCAGTTTTTTCCATGTATTTTAAAGCTCTATGTTTATGGGCAAAGACTTTAGGATTGCTATATCCCGCTTTGAAATGAACACTTTAGCATTATGAAATGACCCTCAACCTTACCTGATATTTATATAGGAAATCATTTTTATTCTGATTACTGTTCTTGCAGGGTACATGTGGGAATACTTAAGGGAAGAGCCATATCTTGATGTGCTTGCATGACTAGTAATAATGATTTTATAAGCCTAAAGTCAATATTCAAGTATTAGTTATAAGTAGGCTAGGAATTGAATTAAGAAAATGATTGCAGAGAATGGACAAAGGAAAACAGAAACAGAAGTAGATTCAGAATAACCCTGAGCCCAGTGCAGTATGTGCTAGAGGCCTGGCACTTTAATGTTTAAAAATCGGCTTGCTGGAATTTTCACCCCCTCTACTAGAGAGACTCCAGTGGTCCTTAGCAGGTGAGAATGGAGGGGGGGAGTTACTCTCAGTGAAAGGGAGTGCCTTTGTAAAGTTAGATATGCAGAATGTTTAAACGTTGTTAGAGAAGGCAAGATTTGCCCCCAGACCAGATTAGGAGAGAAAATATCTCTTTGTTTCTGTCACCTTGGTATGACCAGAAGCATCTGTCGGTTGAGCAACAAGCTTTTTGAGTATTAATTGTCAGTCCTGTGATTTGTGTGTGGCCTGACTGGGGTCTTCTCTGGCGTCCTGCTCTAGGACTGTTTTTCACCATCCCATACTCTGTGTTAAAGGTAATAAATATCTTAAAGCAATAAAAATAACAAGTAAATCCATCCAATTAATGTACTTAGTGAAAGAAATAGTTCAGTTAGAAAAATTCAAGCACAGCAGGAACCATATCAGAATTGTTTACCTTTCCTTCATGGATTTATGATTAAAATAAATGTATATGAAATAAAAATGGAGTGAGCCTGAGACAAGACAAGAGCCTCACAGAAAAAGACACGCAGCCTCCTGACCCAGCCAGGCTTTTAAAACTATCCTTTGTCTCTTCTTGTTTTTTCCTTTTCTTTGTCCTCTCTTCAGATCAAGCAACTGGGAAGAAACCCATAACGTTGTCGAGTCTGGTTCCTGATATCTTCTTGTGTATATCTTTGTCTACCTTTCTACTTATATCTTCTTTATGACAATTTTTAAAGTATGTTTCCTTTGGGCAGCATTTACAAGGTTTTACCTTTTAGTCCAATGTGACAGATAATTTATGCTTTTTAATTGCATTGTGTAGACCACATTTACAATTTCTATAATTATTGACATGATTGGTAATGAAAGCACCATCTAGCAACTCACTTTTTCACTTATCTCATTGTTCATTTTTATTATTTTCTGGCCTGATTTTGATTAATTATTTACTTTTTGGATTTTATTTTATTTCTACAGTTGGTTCAACTCCTTTTTGATTTTATTTTATTTTAACTGTAGGTAAAACTCTGTTACAGAATCATTAAATACATTTGCCCCCTTATGGGTCATAGCACATATCCTTAAACTATCACTGTAATAAACTTAAGATAGATCTGTTTTCCCACCTTGAATTTTTTTAAAAACTCCCTTGTTTTTATGCAAAGTAAATAAAGTGGCAAAGTACTGGAAAGACTAACCCTATAAAATAAATCCTTAGAAGATAAATTATTCAATTGAGAGTTACTGATGGATTCAGAAAAGATAGTGTCTACCAGTATGGAAACAATAGCAAAATATGAGCCATTTTTTAAGTCTTTGAGGCTGCTCTTGGAAAATAATAAGAAATACTTGTTGGGGGGAGATAGAAGTTGGAGAAGAATGACTAAATGAAGACCAGAAAATGAGGAGTTCAATGGTAGCAAAGTCTATATTTAAATTTTCAACTTGGAAGTCAAATTGTCTGAATAAAATTAAACAACATAAAAACAATGTTTCAAGCAAGAATTAATACATACCATTGTAGACTTGTTTATTCATGTAAAGTAAATATGTGGAAGCAAATGAAATTGCAAATGAACTATGAAAAGTCAACATTTGAAACATCTCTGAACTGTGTCAAGACTGAGAAGTGAACTTATCTTTATATGCACATTTGTATGTTTATATTTTGAATGAATTCTAGGTAATTTTAATCAAGAACCTAGTAATAACCCCCCAATATATACTATTATAAATACATTATAATATTTATATATAATATATATTATAAATATATATTAAAATTCTATAAAGCGATGCCTAGGAATGATTGATAAAGAATGATGGACTCCTAAATAATTATCATATTGGAAGTTCCCATTATAAATATCATTTATATTTATTTGGAATCAATACAACATTGAAAAAAATTGGACAGTAGCATGCAAATCCAATGAAAGTGTTTATTTTTAAATCGGTAGGGGTTTTTGTTTGTTTGTTTTGTTTTTTAGAGACAGAGTCTGACCCTGTCACCTTGTGTGGAGTGCCATGGGATCATAGCTCATAGCAACATCAAATTCTTGAACTCAAGTGATCCTTCTTTCTCAGCTTCCAGAGTAGTTGAGACTACAGGCTCTGGCCACAACATCAGGCTGCTTTTTGAATTTTTAATGGAGAAGGGTATTGCTCCTGCTCAGAGAATGAGCTCAGAGAACTTCTGAGCTCAGAGAATCCACCCACTTTGGCCTCCCAAAGTGCTAAGATTATTGGCATGAGGCACTGTGCCTGGTCTAAAAAAATTTTTAAACTATTATCTGCCTGGATTGATTGGTAGAATCAATGTAATAGACACACAGAGCTTTTGCTTTTCTGGGAGCTGCATGCATAAATTGTCAATATAAAATAAATTTAAATTTGGATAGTAATATAAATTTAATGGCATAACCTTTTCCCATATAAATGTTGAGAGAACAGATGAAAAGTGACTATTTCTTTCTTTCTTTTTTTGCAGATTTTGGCCAGGGCTGGGTTTGAAGCCACCACCTCCAGTATATGGCTCTAGCACCCTATTCCTTGAGCCACAGGTGCCGCCCAAAAGATGAAAAATAAAACACTTGCTGACTACTTTACTTTTGAGTTTATAACTACTTAGTTCTCCATTATGTCAAATTTATTGGGAACTCATAAAAATATTGCTCATTTAAATGAGTTAATTTGTTACTGATTAATATACATCTTATTACTTTTTGTCCTTGATATTTACTACAAGAATAAGAATAAGAAATTTTCTTTTCTCTATTATATTTTCTTCTAACAGTTTTAAAAATACTAAGTGTTTTTGTTAAATGCATGCATATCACTCTTCAGTCTCTAAGCAAATAAACATAAAACATTCATGGCAGTTTGTTAATTTGAATTCATGATGGTGTTGTAAATTGTGTGGATAACTGGTATTAATATGACGAATTTCTAAACAGATGCTTCCATTGAATTTATTCTAAATGTTTCCATAGTATTTGTGAATTCAAAACTGGATGTACAACATTTATCAAGCTATGTCATAACACATTTATATCAAAGTACACCAGGTACAAAATATTATTCCTGTAAATCAGCTTTGCTACACTAGATTACTGTTTTAGACAATTGCTATATCATTTCCGTATTTTGAAACCATCAATTATGTTAGGCTGGTAGTCTGGAGTTTACAAGTGTCACATTCTAAATCTCTCACTATTGCTTTTAATGTAAATTAAGCAAAAATGAAGAAATAAACTTCTGGACCATTTGGTAATCATAACGACATGCAGAATGTTTACAAACGAGCACAATCTCTCTTTGAAGACACAATAACATGAGCAGTGGCTTATTTATACCCCCAAAATAGAAATTTATTTTATTTAGAAGTTTAGAGAAATACTGGAAAAACACCAAAGTAATGGCATCTGATCTTGAATATAACCACGCTTGCCTATATTATGGAGAGTTCCAAATGTAATTAGACACTATAAATATGAAAGAAAGAGGTAGGTTTAGTTTATTTGTCATTTTATTAATGAGAGACTATTAGTTCTCATTTTCTTGTTTAACCAGCATAGTACAATTGATATTCATGTTGAAGACTTATAATCATTACAATATCATAAAGTGGTTTTGCCATAATCAAAAAGAAATTAAATCAAGTTCAGTATCATTCTACTACTACATAATCAATTTCTATTGTTTTGCAGAAATTAATTAATAAATACACTCTGTTATCATTTGTTACTCAGAATTTTTTCTCTAAGTTGATTATTGTATATTTTAATTATATGTTGTTTATAATCAGGATTTTGTAAACAGAAGTTTGAATACATATAATTTGCACAAATTATGTAAATCATACTAAATATAGTCATCAATGCATACTTTTCTGTAAAGAGTGAATTAGTTTGGTGGAAATCATTTAAGACAGTAATTAATTTTAGTTACCTATTTAATGAATCCAGTATTGTACTGTGAGGACACAGCAAAAAGGAGGCTGTCTAAAAACCAAGAAGAGAGCACTCACAACACACAGAATCTGCTGGCACTAGGGTCCAGTGTATGGTATTTTGTTATAGCAGCCCAAGCAGAGTAATGTGCCACCAAAAATTTTACACCATTTCAAATATCAAATGAAAAAAGTCAAATAATATAATTAGCTTGAAAATAGTTCTATCTCCTATATTCCCTACATGCATCTCAGAGAATTCTAGGGGGTTTTAAATTTACTCATAATTGAAGAAAAGTCTATAATAAGAATTTTTTGGTAGTTAATTATGTATTCTAAGTTATTATGCAATCAAGTAAATGTAACATTCACATCTGTGCACTGTATATTCAGTGATT
Source organism: Otolemur garnettii (assembly GCF_000181295.1). Taxonomy (NCBI): domain Eukaryota; kingdom Metazoa; phylum Chordata; class Mammalia; order Primates; family Galagidae; genus Otolemur; species Otolemur garnettii. The sequence goes on from NW_003852495.1 coordinate 518,921, forward strand.
TTTAAAGGAATTTTTTTTTAAATTATTACCCACAACTTAAAGAGTGATAGATAACATTTCACATTTTCAAGTATAGAGGAAAAAAATCAATTTTTACTCAAAGCAGTTTAGTTACCATCATTAAAACTGAAAGACTATTTTTGCCAATGAAATATTCCTTTTCACGTACTGAAATCCACGTTTATTTTTACTCAGTCCCATGACAGTTAGAGGTGAAATATATCTTTGCAGTGTATCTAAAACATAATGAAAAATGTGATAGTATAAGAAAAAAGAGAATAATGGTAGCCACTCCTAACAGCTTGATCCCATAATTTACTTATCAGTGGCAGCATAACCACCATGGCTGTTTCTAAAGTGTCAGGAGATGGTGTCAGGGGAAATATGTTGTCCACCACACATAAAGATGATGCTATTGATCCATTGTGTTAGTTATTTAATAGTAAAACTAGATTTATTCTCAACTTCATTGAGATATTCTTTTGCATTTCCCTTTCCTCTGTCCTTTTGACTATGAAATTAATTTCTAAACAATGCTACGAGAATGTAGAGGGCAGTGTGTGGAAAATGGCTGTAGACATCTTAATATAAGAGGATAGGACTTCTTGCTTTTCTTTCCTTATTTTTATTTATAAACTTCATATGTATGTGTGCACATGAGAACTAAAATAAACCTAACATATCCTGTGCCAAATATCACAATTTTTTATATGCATTTATTTATCAATGTATTTTACACTCTATGAATCTAGATAGATAGAGATAGACAAAGGGAGAGTAGGTAATACATTGATGTTCCGTTGATGGATATATGAAAGACTGTTTTAAGGACTGGTTAAGTATTACAAAAGATGTTAGAGCAGAAGAATGAAACAATTTGTGTAGAATTTGTAGGAATATGGTATCATAGAATTAGTTGTCCCTTTTCTGAGTAAAAATATTGATCGGGTTTCAGTTGAAGCAATAAAGAATAAAAGCCATAGACTACTACCTCGTTTGACTGGTTCAGTCAACTCTAATACCTAATGAGAGTTTTGATCAAAAAATTTTGCTATCAGTAAGTATCAAAAACATACAGTATACACAAAAACTTATAATGAAGAAATAAACCTCATGGATCTGATAATCCTAAGAAATAGTGCTAAGGTTTAGACAAGAAAAAAAATCAAAACATGTATTCAGTATATATAGGTAAAAGAGATTACTTGCCTAGATATTACAACTAGGTATTTCTGATATCTGATAAATATTAATGAAGTAAAATAATGGTAGAAAGGTTCTCATTAGGAATCAGACAGGAAGCTACAAAGAGGAATAAGGTTTTTTGTGGGGGGGACATAGAGTCAGATAAGATATTTATAGGTAAAGAATTAAAAAAATGGAGATAATATAAAGGGAGAGAAAAAAATAATGTTTAAAACCAAAAGCCCATGAAAGAAAATAAAAATATCTAACTATTATAGAGTTGATATCTTTATTTGAGTGGGAAATTACACAGAAGATATGGTGAAAAGAAATTGGAATTATGTTTTTGGGTACTGAAAATCATAAATTTAAAATTTTACACAAGGATCTTAAGGACAAAAGGGTTTTTATTTTTGTTTGTTTGTTTAGCTATTGTTCTAAAGGAATATGATGAAGGGAATGTTTTCAGAAAAATTACCCACACATATGCAGAGTTGTTTTTAGAATAGTTTGGGAGAGTGGGAGGAAAAAAAAAGGAATATCTGAGGATTGAGAAATCAAAGCATAAATTTATTTTTAGCTTATTCTAATCCTAACCATTTGAAATATAATGGAAAATAAGGGATGTAATGTAGAGAATCTTGAAAAGGTTGAAAAGATTTTTCAACATGTGAAAAAGAAAATCATACTAAGTTATTATATTAAGATTAATTGGTATTGCTAGTAAAAACATCATTCAGAATTCTGAGGGCTCTACTACTAATTATACAATTCAGTCTATTTCTTATAGAGAGGAAATTAATTTCAGAGATTTCCTCCAGATCCTATGTTATAGGCTTTTAATTATCATCAATAATGGTAAATGACTTCAGTCTTTTGATAGTAATTTCTAACAGAAAATACCTCCAGTCTACATGTAACATTCAAATTCTAACTTGAATCCAAATTTTACATATCAAATAGTTTAATTAAAAGGAATATAGCAAAGAAATATGAAGTTTTTCTTGCCTCCTTTGGTACTTACAAAAGAATGATCTTGAAATCAACATATATCAATATCCTCCACTTGGCTAAACCATTAATGTAAATATGGTGCAACAACAAACCACTTGAGCCATATGGGTTTGACTACATGTGTAAAATACTAGTTTTAAAATTATTAATTCAATTATTTAATTATAAATTATCCTTATGGAGGGTCTAATTTTGCTATGGCACATGAAAACATGCAACAACAATAACGAAGACTATTCAACAAGACACCACCACACATCAACATGAACAGGTACCAGACACTGATATACCAATGTTATGAACCCATACTGAGTTGTTTGTACAGTGCTTCCAATGTAATTGCATGGTGGCAAGTTTGTGAACTTAATTGTCAGACCTGGTATGTAATACGGCTGTTTTGGTTTATAATAAATATACCAAAGATAAAAGGAAAACATGAACATAATGAAGAAAGAAAGAGAAAACATAAAATATCTAAATGGATCAATAAAGAATAGTGAAATTGAACATAAGGATATAGAAAGAAACTATTCAATGAAGCAGAGAAAGAAAAACTAATTTGAATTGAAACAAAACAGTAGTAACCTGTGGGAAAATATAAAATCTAATAAATGAACAGTAAGGGTTCAAGGAGTCATGAGAAAAAAGAAAAAAAATTTTGATAGATAACTTCCCTGAGATTTCCCAAAGTGTAAGAATATTATAAGTTACAGATCCATTATACTCAACAAAACTCAAACAATAAATATAAAGAGAAGCACAAAAATGCATACCAATGAATTCTCTCCAAAACATTAATAAAAGGGAAGATTAAAAGATCCAATTGAAATGTAAAAATTATTTAAAGAGATACAAAATAAGAATATTCTGAGTAGAAACTGTGATCTAGAAGAAAATGAAATATCTTTAAAGTGTTGAAGGAAACAAACAAAAAATGCCCAACCCAGAATTTTGCACATGAAGATTTTTTTTTAATTTAAGAAAAATTAAACACTTTTCCCAACAAAAAGAAAACAAAAGGTCTAAAATAAAGAGAACTATGAAACCCTGAGAAAATAAGTAATAGAAGATGTTAGTAAATGGAAAAACATATCATGCTCGTGGCTGGGAAGAATCAACACCATGTTGATTCTTTGGGTAATGTCCACATTACCCAAAGCAATGTGCAGATTTAATAGAATCCTCATCCAAGCACCAATGTCATACTTTGAAGAATTTGAAAAAATAATATTTTGTTTCCTATGGAACAAAAAAACCACTCTCAATAGCCAACAGAATTCTTAGAAATAAAAACAAACCTGGAGGCATCATGTTACCAGACTTCAGGTTAAACTACAAGTCTATAGTGATCAGAATCGCATGCTACTGGCACAAAAAATAGAGATGTAGATCTATGGAATAGAATAAAGAATCTAGCCACTTATCAGTATCTTATTTTTTGTTTGTTTGTTTGTTTTAGCACGCCCAGGCCGGTTTTGAACCGTACCAGCCCCAGTGCACATAGCTGGTGCCCTAAAAACTGAGGTACAGGTGCCCAGTCACTATCTAATCTTTGACAAACCAAGCAAAAACAGGCAATGAGGAAAATAATCCCTATTTAATAAATGGTGCTTGAAGTACTGGTTAGCCACAGTAGAAGATTGAAGAAGACTGAAACTGGACCCACACCTTTCACAGTTGAAACAAAATCAATTCTCACTAGATGAAGTATTTAAATATAAACACAAAATAATACAAATTCTAGAAGAAAGTGTGGGGAATATACTTGACAAAATTGAACTGGAGATAGAGTTTATAAATAAGATCCCCCAGCAATTGCAACAATAACAACAATAAATGAGACAAGATCTAGCTAAAAAGCTGTGCACAGCTAAGGGTACCAAAACTAAAGCAAACAGACAGCTTTCAGAATAGGATATGTTTGCCTGTTATAAATCTGACTGAGAACTCAAATTAATCAATTAGAAAGGACCAAACAAACCCATTTATAAGTGGGAAAGAGACTTGAACAGAAACTTCTCTGAATATGACAGTCAAATGGCCAACAGACACATGAAAAAAATGCTCATCATCCCTAATTATCAGAGAAACGCAAATCAAACCACTCTGGGATATAACCTGACTCTAATGAGATTAGCCCACATCACAGAGTCCTGAATGTGAAGATGCTGGCATGGATGTAGATAGAAGGGAACATATTTGCCTTGTTGGTGAGTTTGAAAATTAATACAACTTCTATGAAAAGAAGTTTGGAGAATTTTCAAAGAGCTCAAAGTCAAACTCCTATTTGATCCCACAATCCCATTACCAGAAATCAACCCAGAAGAAAAAAAAAAATTATTTTTACCACAAGATATTGGCACAAGAATTTTTATTGCAGCTCAGTTCACAATTGCCAAGTTGTGGAAGCAACCTAAATGCTCATCAACCCATGAATGGATTAACAAGCTGTGGTATATGTATACCATGGAGTACTATTCAGCCATAAGAAAAGAGGGAGACTTTACGTCTTTTGTGTTTACCTGGATGGAATTGAAGCTTATTCTTCTTAGTAAAATATCTCAAGAATGGGAAAAAAGAAACACCAATGTACTCAATACTAATATGAAACCAATATATAAACAACTATACACCCAAAGAAAATATAAAACACAAATATTGTCTAGCATGGAGAAAAGAGAGGAAGGAGGGGCAGAGGAGGAGGGAGGATAATTGGATGAAATATAGAAGGCCTTAGAGGGATCTCACTTAATCTGCACAATGTGAGGGAGTTTAGCACACCCCCTCGGGTGAAGGGCTCAACTATACCTTCAAGTTTACCTTAGAATTAAAAACAACACAACCTAAACATTTGTACCCTCATACTATTTGAAATAAAAAAGTAAAAAAAAAAGCCTAAAATATTCATTGTCAGAAGAACTGCACTGCCAGAAGTCAATAAGATTGATTTATTTAATTGATGCATTTTGGTTAAGGCAAAATGCAAAATATAACAAAGGGAAAGAAATGTGACTTTCCATGAAAGGGAAAAAAAAGTAATGTAAATTATAGACTATTACATTATTTTATTTAAAATTTCATTAGACATTTTTCAAAGCAAAAATAATAATGTAATAATGCACACTTGAATGAATACAGTTTATAGAAAGGGGACTAGGAATATTATATTCCTCTGTAGTGTAGACTGCTATATTATATAAGAAATAGTATAATGTTGCGTGAATGTATGTTCTGGCTGGAGTTGCAGAAATAAGACTAGCAGTCAGAATGTCCTTTAAAGAGCAGGGGGCTACTGCTCGCTCAGGCAAGTAGCAACCTTGGTTTATTTTTTCCAAGCTTATATACTTTAACAATTCTCCATTCTGCATGTACACACACTAATCGTAAACAACCTGGCATCAGATGGTTTTCTAAGATGATAATACAAGAATACCATAAAACTTTTAACTTACTCAGGTGCAAAAAACAAATTGTTTATCTATAGAAAATAGGTGTAACTTTTAACTTAGCTGCACATTAACTTATCTTGACTTTCCACTCCCCAAGCCCCTTCAAGGAAATTCCAGACCTTAATCAGGCTCTATCTTCAGAGACTTCATTACACATGACTAGCCTACTAGGTATTTGGGAGGGTCTTCAAAGGAATGTTCCTTCATATGGCCTGGATAGAGTTTTTTCAAGCATAAATTAATGGCATCAAAGTTATTTTGTGGCTACAGTATAATATCATTTTAAGCTTGATTATGATAAATTAAACATGTACATTATAAAATTTAAACAAGAAGTCAGCAAATTTTGTCCTGGGAACCATGTATGGCCCAATTTCTTTTGTACAAAAATGTCTATTACCTTTTTAAAGGGATGTTTTGAAAAAGGAGAAAGATTTTTTCTATCTTTCTTGATACAAAGACATTTCTGACCCTTCTCTAGAGCAATAACAAAAGAAAAAAGAAAAAATGTAAGTATTAAAATGATAATGGAGATACATGGAGTCATCAAATTAGTTTTTGCAGAACAATTATGGCTCCCATTCATTGTACTACCATTCTGTCTTCTATTTGAGTTGTGTGTTGAATGATGAAATTGAATTATTTCCTAATGAATAATAGAGTAAAAAATCCTTTAACATATCAGATTTTGTGGAATAAAATCCTTGATCTTAAAAAATAAACTGGTTTTATTTTTTAATATTTTTGAGTTAAATTTTTTTTATTTTTTAGTATTCTTTAGTTAAGAATATTCATGAACTAAATACAATTAAACACAAATAGCTTTCCACCTGAATGTAATCAAATCTTTTATAAAATAACTGAAAATATGAAAGATTAAATTTCAGCAGAATGATTAATTATTGATATTTTTTACTACCTGCCACTCTACAAAGCACTTTAAGTCCCCCCCCCATAACTAATTCATTGTTTACAATCTTAAATTTTTACTCTGTGTCAGTGTTTGGAGTGTAGAGATAGCCCTAAAAACCAGGTAAGTGTCCAGAGTCTCTTTTAAAGGTTTGATCTTGCTTGACCTGACAGAGGAATGTGTTGATTTATTAAAAAAAACAAGTCCTCAGGAATAGAGATGAGCAGGGACAGAGGTTCAGACATAGAGAAAAGGCTAGAGTGGAAGCCATGAGGCCTAATCTTCCCAATAAGCACTTCTGGATCTTTGAGTAAATTGCTTGACAACTCTCTACCTCTGGTTTCTATCCAAGTGAATTGGATTAGTTGTCTACACAACTCTCTACCTCTGGTTTCTATCCAAGTGAGTTGGATTAGATGTCTACACAAAACACTGTAATACCAGCAATCTATGTTTTTTTTTTTTTAAAAAAAAACTTCAATATTATACCTAATGTAACTAGTTCTGAAATGCTATCTCTATTTGTAGGCAGATACACATTAAAATAAACCAGTGATTCATTTGGTTAGGGAGAGGGTATATTGAGCTCCAGTTCAGGTGTTTTCCTCTTTTTGACTCTTGGGTTTATCTATAGGAGAGAAATGGAGGAGGAAGTTTTGATAGAGGGAGGGTAAATAGTGAGACCACACCTATGGATCATATTGCAAGGGTACAAGTCAAATCTATCAAGTATAGAACATAAATGTCTTAACACAATAATCAAGTAAATGAGGTGTAAGCTATATTAATTAGTTTGATGTAAGCACTCCAAATTGTATAAAAAAAATCAACACATTGTATCCCACATATGCATAAATGTATGCATGATCTATGTGTATATGACTTACTAAAAGGAAAAAAAAATGAAGAAATAAAAAAATTGACAAAAAGACTATTACATGAACATATCAGCAAATTTGTATGATGTAAGTTGATATGTTTTATGATGGATTTTAATTTCTTAAAAAATGTGCCTTGTAGACTTTGATATATTGCTTACAGACAATACACATGATTATAATTATATATGTATTTATCATCATTGACAATGTTATTCCACCTTACAATGCTTTTTTCATCCTATTACTCTACTCTGATTATGCATTACATATTTTAAAATAGCATTATATATAAAATGTTATTATAAAATGACATTTTCCAAATAGATACTTTACTTTGGTAGCATAATTCCATTTAAATTTAGAATTAAAAATCATTTTTAGCAGAAGATTCTCTAAAGTTTTTATTGAAATGTCATTAAATACTGGAAATTAGTAAAAAAATTACAACTACAATACAAATTATCTGTAAAAATAATATTATATATCTCTGAACCACGTAGAGTTACAGTTAAATCAAACATTTTTTTTACTAAGCTAAGCACATTTTCTGCTTTTTTGCGCAGTAATTAGAGATGAAACCTATAGCTCACATGAAACAAAAGGATTATGATTATTGTAAATCTAGGAAACAGAAATACAAATTCTAAGAAATACTTAAACATGATAATTTCCTAAATGGAGATTTATTTCAGACTTACCTCGTGATACAGGTGATTGAAAACATGGGTCTAAAGTGCCAGTAGTTGCAGGCTGCAGTCACACACACAAAGTTTTGCCAATATAATTCATGGGTTAAATCACTCATCAAAAGATTTTCTTCACAAGGATGAAAAAAGCGTGTGCAGAAATTATGGTCATAGAATAATTTTTTTTCCCAAATAAAGAAACATATTTAAATCATACATTGATCTTTTATTTCCATAAAATAAAAATCCCGAGCTAGTCGAATTGTGTCTCATTCAGGCTAGGCAAAATTTACTTGACCCCCAAATGGTAAACCAAAACTCAGAAAGTGCTTACAAGAGTCGTGAGAGGAGTTAATAGGAATTGGAAAGATCCTGCGGTATTAAAGGTAGCAAAAAGTGATTATTCAGCCTGTCCTGTTAGCATCAAATGCCTGTTAAACAGGCAATTTCACATTATTTCAACCAATAAATTTTACACTTTACACTGTAAAGTACTGAATTCTTTAGAATTCTTTTATCTCAAGGGACAGGAACCTACTCTGGCTAACTAATTTTTAAAAGGAGAATGAGCTTAATAAATATTAATAACCTGTTCATATGCAGAGATAAGGCAAGAAGGTAAAGGTGATTCACCACTTCCTCTGATGGGAAGGAACATGCGTAGCTGTAGAGATTTCAACCAGGAACACATAGATTGAGTGTTCGGGATGTCGATGTTTAGCCTTACCTTAACGTGGCATTGAACTCAAATTTTGACTTATCAGGAGCTGAAGCCTAATAGCATTCATGGGGCGGGGGGTTGGGGGGACCTACACAAGGCCTAAAGCAGGTAATAAGAAGTAGGAGGAGAGTAAGTTTCCCTCAAATTATATGGAAAGAAGTTTCCCCATAGGAAATATCGAGTGATTTTACCAAAACTAAAAGGGGAAAGGGATGTTATACTAGAGAATGAGAACAAAGTGTCCACAATATAGGTTTATTGGTATCACAGAGATGAGGTACATTGATTTTGGCCAAGGCAATCAGCTTAAAACAGTAATTCTCCAAATTCACTTTCTTTCCTTTTCACAATGCTTATAAGGCAAAAGCTAGCACATCGATCTTGATTTAATATTTACTTAGCAGTGAAATGCTGGATAGATGTCTAAAACTTGGCAAAGTACTCTGTATGCCCACATGATGGTAAGCATACTTATATGTACACACAGATCACAATAATGAAAATATTTTATACATCAATTTTATAATATAATAAGCTGTACCTCCGATTATTCAATATCCTTCTCATATGTAATTTTAGAGGATATCTGGCACATTCAGGGTGATGTGGCCATAAACTGATGCATAATTTCAAAGTGAAAATATTATATTTTTAATATCCATGGTCCATAAATATTTTCAAAATAGTGAGGAACTAATATCTTCTTTGCTCAATGCTTCACAATACTTCAGTTTTAAACACAAGGCATAAATCTAAATTATAGCCTAAAACAGATGCTAACCATATGCCACCGATATAGAGATGATTTTCATCATTATCAATTAAATGCTCGGTGACTAGTTATAACAGGTATCGTACGGAGAATGTCAGAAGCTAATAATCTGGAAGCATAGTAAATAAGGCAATATAAAAATTTAAGTTGTAAAGTGAGGTAACATGTTTTCTTGCTACTTTAATTTCTATTAAAAATGGAAATGTTTATTATTGCACATTTATATCAAGATTATTAAAGTATGTTCTCAATTGCTACAGGATATTTTTGACATTTTAATGTTAGAGAAATAAAATCGTTATATGTAGCTAACTCTCAACTTTAGTCAAATATCTCCAAACAAATCTTTTTGGAAACCTCTTACAGACAGTCACCAATAAACATCTAAATTATCTACAACTTGCACTTAGGAATGCAGGCTATCACAGAGGTGCCCAATTTACAAACATCTGACTGATATGCAACTTACCCTTATGAATGAAGACTATTACAGGTAATGGCTAAGTGGACCTGGTCCAACTTACATACAAATTCAAGATAAGAACAAACCTATCGAATGTATCTCATTCATAACCTGGGGACAGCCTGTATATCATGTAAATATTTTTCACCAATCATGTACATAAATAAATGACAATGACAAAAATACAGTTGATAAAAATAAAATTCATGACATTATGCATATTTTAATATTCCTACAGGAATACAGGACAGTGTAGGTATGGAAAAATCAGTCCATTTCAGAAAACAAAACTGGCTTCTTTATCATAATGGAAATGTTATTTGTTAACTTGTGCATTGGGTAAAATGTGCATTTGTCAGGCACTATGCCACATGATTTATGCTCTTTTAAAATAAGAAAATACAAAAAATATATAATAAGAAAATATGGCTGGGCACAGTGTCTCATGCCTGTAATCCTAGCACTCTTTGAGGTAAAGGCAGGAATTTGAAACAAGCGTGAACAAGTGTGAGACTGAGACCCTGTCTCTTCTAAAAATAGAAAAAGTAGCAGGGCATCATGGTGGATGCCTGTGGTCCCAGCTACTCAGGAGGGTAAAATGGGACCCAGGAGCCTGAGGTTGCTCTGAGCTAGACTGATGCCATGGCACTCTAACCTGGGCAACAGAGTGAAACTCTTTCTATCAGTAAATAAATAAAATGAGAAAGTATTACTATTGTGAAACATACATTATTAACATTTACAATGCATTAAATAACTTGTCATTTCTATCAAATTTATGGAATGTTTACTATGTGTCATGGATGCGCAGTGAGAGTGGATCATGGGCCCCTGAGCACTTGTTCTGTAAGGAAGATATCGTATGACACATGGAAAACATTGTACAGTTAAATTTTTGATAAAGTGAAAATTTTGAGTGAAGTTAAACAAATCGTAGCAAAATATCAAATCTCAGAAGAAGGTCTAACTGTGTTTCTGACAGCTCTTTAGCTACTCAAATATTTTTTGAAGTCCATCCCAAAGGATATTGTGAAGAAAACATTTTGGAAGCCCATATAGTATCAAATGATAAAAGGTAGGAGAATATACAGAAGAATAGTATAAGCCTGGGCCCAGAGGCTCACGCCTGTAATCCTAGCACTCTGGGAAGCCAAAGTGGGTAGATTGCTTGAGGTCAGGAGTTTGAGACCAGTCTGAGCTAGAGTGGAAATCTATCTCTAAAAATAGCCAGATGTTGTCCCATAGTCCCAGCTACTTGGGAGGGTGAGGGAAGAGCATCACTTGAGTCCAAGAGTTTGAGGTTGCTGTGAGCTATGGTGCCACAGCACTCTACTGAGGGTGACAAAGTGAGACTTGGTTTCAAAATAAATAAATAAAAATTTAAAAAAGAAGAAAAATGTAACTTTGTAAGAGTTCAGTGAAGGTTTTCCAGAAGAGTAAAATTTGAAATAAGTTCTATACTATCAGTAGAACTTAATTAAATATGCTTGATGGAGTGAGCATACTTCAGAAAGAGGAAATCCCATGTGCAAAGATCCAGAGATGATAGCAAGCACATAGCCAGAATGTCTGTGCATAGGGCAGTGCCAATGCACTCCAGAATAACTGGAGATGTGTGTGCTTGTGCATGTGTACATGGGGTGGGGGGTGGAATGGCAGGGGAGAGAAAGGGTGGTTTATATTTGAATATATTACCCAGAGCTGGGTAAAAGATATCTAAGTATAAAAGCCTAATGGAGAATAAAATAGAATTGTCTGAGGTTTCTGAAAGTTCTAGACTCATTTAGAGATTTGTTATCATTGAAAAAAATCACTTCTTGCAGATCCTCTTAGTGTACTAAGAAATTAAACATCTGCATTAAAAAAGTCCGTGCTCTGACCCCACGGAAGTTGCAACCTATTGGATAGTACAAACAATACATATAGAGGGAAGCTCTGAGAGCATATATAGGATTTCCAACAGGAAAATCACAATAGGTAAAGAACTCTCTCAGGGATATTTAAGGCATAGTAAAAGCATTATGCATACATAAATAAGACTTTCAAAATATATCCAAAAGACAGAAAGAAAATCCAAAGACTAGCTTACCACTGGCAAGTAGAAAAGTGACACATTAAAGAAAACAGAGTGATCATTTCTTTCTAATAGTGTAGAAAGATTATCACTTATTTTTCCATGTCATTTGTCTGAAAGAGATCATCTCAAGATGGGAATGGAATTGTAGTTACTTGGGAAGTGAATGGTGCATGGGAATTAGAGATTGATGAATAGAAGTGGAAATGTAGATAAGTAGGCAGCAAAAATGTACTATTTGATTATTTTATTTATTTTTAAATTTGAGACAGTTGGTTAGAAGATAAATGAATAAAGAAAGAGGAAATAAAAGTAGAAACAAACCACATTTTCACTAAGACTAGCATGTACAAGAACGGAGGAGTATGCAAATGGAAATATACTGGCGGGAGACAGGAAGCTAAATAAAGGGATATTTTGTCAGAGGATTTAATTTTCACAGTGAAGATAAAAAGAATTTACAAAAATAATGGATTAAAGTAACATTATACATTAAAAGTTCATAAATAAAATCCAAAAAAATAAATGTTTAGAGTAATTACTGAGAAAAGTGGGATAAGAAATGGTTAGAGTCCTGTGGAAAGAATGCTGAGTATACAAAAGTCAGCAAACCTTGAACTGAGTCCAAATATGAGGAATAAGCATTTCCTGTATGGTATCTAGCTATGGTTGTTATTTTCTTTAACTTTCAGATTAATTTTTTACCATTTTTTTCTACAGTTGAATAATTTAATTGTTCTACAGTTAGTGTTAGGTAGAGTTAGTCTGGAATAAAATGTAAGCAATCATGATAAAAGCAATCTTAAAGGTTACATCATGGAATCTTGGAATGATACAGATGTATGTGAAATAATAAACATCTAGCTCTGACGGAATCTAAAAGCTTTAATATTTGAAGACTAAGAATGTCTTAAACAAGGAAAAACAGGAGGTTAAAACCACAAAACAGTATATGCAATATTAAATTTCATCATAAGTATAGTTTCAGGTTATGACAAAATCTGGTGTGTAACATTTTTAAATTACAAACAGAAACAGACTGAATTCTTTTTCATCTTATATGGGGATATAAGTTTATGATAAATATTGAACAGTACAACCCACATATATGAGCTAAAATAATGACGGGCATGTAGTATGTGCATGACAAAAATCAGAATATTGATAATATCTATATTTACCTTGAAGATCCTTATTACAATCCATTACAATTGGTAATTCTTAGCCTCTATAATATAGCTTCCAGTCAACTATGGCAAGGCTATTGGTTATTTGTAACATAAGACTGTTCACTTAGTCTTCTGAAAAGCAGAAAATGATGGAAGAGAAATATGCTTCTATAAAGCTGATTCCCAGAAGAGAATGGCAAGGCTGTACCTGAGTCAGCAAGAAAGCTACTGTTCTTCCCAGAAATCACAGAAGAAATCAAGTGTTCAAAGAAAATAGCAAATGCACCATTATAGAGATTATAATTAATAATACTAAAACAAATTACTGTATCTTCCAAATATTTATTGAACATATTATGCAGATCAATATCCATGTACTCAGTAGGAACAAAATGCATTTTATACATACATACATATTATATATGTGTGTCTGTATGAAGAAACAGACTGACTGAATGAATAACTAATTAAAAGAATAAATGAACAAACAAAAATATCAAAGAACATATGAACACAAAACAAAGATTTATTCCACTTAAGCTAACAATATTTACAATCCCTTTATAAACTTTATTTTGCTTTCTGCTAAAACACCTTAAAACAGTGATTTTTTAATCTCTGCTATGCAAGTTTGTAAGGTTAATAATAGTTGATATAACAAATTAATTTCAAGCAAATGTATTACAGTTTTACAATTATGGCATATAGATCATAGGTACACATGCAAACATGCATTTTTTTCTCTCTCCCATGATTCTTAAAATTCACCACTGAATTACTTAATTTTTAATTCTGAGTGAAGGAAATAGTTTTTCTCATTTCTTTAACTTTGAATAATCAATGTCTTATCTATCTACAACTCAAAGATAAAGAATATGGGCATAATAAATACAATAAGCCTATACAAATTATTTTATTTTGAAGTTTGTTTTAATAAATTTTTAATCTTTATGAGAAAATTATGTGAATGAACTATGAAGATTCTTCTATGCAAAGTGTCTAGTTTTTTTTTTTTTTTTTTTTAAAGAACTAAACGCTGTTCAGTTCAATTTCAGTCACTGTTCATTCTATGGCTCAAGGAGTAGGGCGCTGGCCCCATATACCAGAGGTGGTGGATTCAAACCCAGCTCCAACTACAAACTCCAAAAAAGAAAAAAAAGCTTTTGTACATACTCTCACTATTTAACACTTTGTAGAATATGTCATGTGATCATGTTGATACCGGACTTTGATACTGGATTTCCAGGCTCTTGGTCTTAGCGGTTCAAAGAATGATGCAACAGACCACAGGATCAGCAGTAGGTTAAGTTTTATTAGGTTTTATTCAACAGGTGTTACAGCTCTCACAAAGAGCCAAACCTCCTTGCAGAGCAGAATCAGCAGTAAGATAGGTTTTATAATATAAGTGTTACAGCTCTTACAAAGAGCTAAACCTCCTTGCAGAGCAGGACCAGCAGTGAAACAAGTGTTACAGCTCTTACAAAGAGCCAAACCTCCTTGCTCTCCTTCTCTCTCTCTCTCTGAGCTCTGTGTCTGGGCTCTCTGCTTAAGGGCTTATAGAGAGGTAATTGTCCAATGAGCTTTTGGGTCCTGAAAACAGACCAATCAGGAGCAGGTTTTGAAAATGGACTAATCAGGGATGCACTGGAGGAATTGACCTGCCAGAAGTCCAAATGAGGGGACAACACTGCACCAGTGTCTTCCCCTACTTGTGTCTGGGGAATAGAGGAATTTGCCACAACAGCAACAGGTCCAGGGACAAGGTGACCGGGTCTCGGTGCCACCTTGTCCGGTATCAGTGTGATTAGTCATAAAGCATACTGGTTGTCTGTACATCCTAATGTGACTGAGATTTGTTTGATGAAAAATCATCATGAGATATACTAACAGTCAATAATACTTGATAAAAGCAAGTAGTTAATACCACATGATCACTTTCCTTAACAAATTAAAAATATAACATCTCAATAAGTAAACAAAACCACTAATACAACAAATTCATGTTATTTATGAAAATGCAAACATACTAAGAAAGACACAAACATTTGGGATATTTTTAAAGTAAAATAGATTGACGGTCAGCACCAGTTGCTGGTGCTGGCCACATGCACTGGGACTGGTCGGTTTCAAGCTGGCTGGACCTGCTAAACGACGATGACAACAACAAAAAAAACAGCCAGGAGTGTGGCAAGTGCCTGTAGTCCCAGCTACTTGGGAGACTGAGGCAAGACAATCGCTTAAGCCCAAGAGTTTGAGGTTGGTGAGCTGTGACTCCATGGCACTGTACTGAGGACAACATAATGAAACTCTGTCTCAAAAAAAAAAAAAAAAAGAAAGAAAAATGGATTGATAGTTGGTTCGAATATCTCTGCATCTGCATGTTCAGTATCTCTCAAAAATTCTTTTCTTGTTTAATTGGATGCAGCAGTTATTTTTTTATAAATGTGATCTATGTATTACAGATTAATTATGAATTAAATAATTCACACAATATGGAAGCATATAAATAATAACTAATCACCCTAAATAATGGTCTATAATTAATAAACCATTAAGGGTCTATAATTAATTCTATGCCTAATATTTAAATAGCTTTATCAAGATATAATTCATAGGCCGTAAATCTACCCATAAAGCATACAATTATCAAACATCATTTCATCATCAAACAAGAAAGCCTGTGCCCATTAGCCATAATTCTCCATACTTCTCCCCTCCAGCCAGCCTTGTGCAATTGCTAATCAATTTTTTGTCTTTACAGATTTGCCTGTTCTGTACACTTCTATAAAGGCAGTCTCACCGTATATCACCTTTTGTCCCAGGCTTCTTTCACTTAGCATGGTTTCAAGGTTCACACACATTATACCATATATTATTCCAGTACTTCATTTTCTTTCTTGCCAAATAAGATTCAATTGTATAGATATATTACATTCTGTTTGTCTACTTGAAAGTTGATGGACTTTTAGTTTACTTCCATTTCTGATTTTTCTTGGGGACCAGCCTTGACATGCAGTGGATTTACTTTCTAAGGGCCTGGTGATACAAGGAGACCAGAAAATTATTAGCAGAATTTATTAATGAGAGTTATAGAGAATTACTCTATTCTCTATAGTAGATATACAAAGAGATAGTTTTAAGAGCAGCAGGACTCAGGAGGCAGCACACACTTCCTCATGATGCTTCCACTATGCTGTGCTAATTATCAGGCTAACTCTGTATTTATTTCATACATCAATATTACAGTCATGAATCTCATGAAAGCAAGGCAAACAATCCCGTCATGGTTCTTGTTGCACTTACATTCCTACTAACCAGACAAATTCTACAAGTGATTATGTTAATTGCATGGATTTACTTAATACTCTTTACTGTTTCAAAGTATTATGGTTTTAAAGTAAACAAAGTCTTGATAGGGAAGCAAACCAGAGGCCGACTCAAGGACCAAATCCTAGCTGACCCACAGTCACACACCACAGGTATGATGTTTTAATACTCTAACAGCCTTGTGTCCAAACAGATAAACTACTCTGGCCCAGTCAAGATCTCAAAAGAGGTCTTCCTTCTCCTTATCAGGTCTGGAGCAAGTCTTCCTGAGTTGGACAAAGTTTAAGGAATTTCCATTCTTAACTCCCAAAAACCACTCCCTCAGAGCACATAGCCCTGCCCTGGCAGAAAGCATCTGCAAGGTCTCCAGCCAGCTGCTACACCACAGCTGTGAGCGGAGGAGGATATACAAACTCCAGGATGCAGAAATATTAAAGAGACAGGATCTCACACTTTATGCTCAAAGCCAGGAAAATAACTGTCTCCCGTTGTTAGACTTTGTTCCCTATTCCTAATAATATTTCTAATTTACTAACAATTAATAATTAAATATTTGTTTTAAATTTATGAAATCTTTGTTACTAGTAATACAAGCACATCAAGATATGACTCCTCCCTTAAGTATACCCACATGCACTCTTCAACTTTTATTAATAATGCAGCTATAGACAACTGTTTGAGTGAGTGTATATTTTTATTCCTCTTGAATATATACCTAAAAGTGGAATGATTGGGTCAAATGGTATCTCTGTATTTAACATTTTAAGAGATTTTCAGCGTAGCTGACCATTTTGCATTCGCAGCTTCACTATGTGAAGGCGCTAATTTTACCACATATTTGCCAACATTGTTCTCTGGCTTTTTTATTATGGCTAGCTTCATCAGTGTGAAACAGTATCTCAATTTTGTTTGGATTTGCTTTTATTTCCTGATGATTATTTGTATAGAACAACAACTTTTTATGTACTTAATTGGCAATTTTCACATCATCTTTGGATAAAAATATAAACTGTCCATTTCAGAATCAAATTACATATGTTTCATCATTTATTATTGTAAGAATTCTCTGTGTTCTATAGACGAGCCTTTTATCAGATAAATCATTTGTAAATATTTCATTTGAAAATATTTTCTCCCACTGTGGTTTATCTTTTCACTTCCTTGATAATATTTACAGCACAGAGGTTTTTAATTAATCGAATTTATCTATTGTTTTCTTTTGTCACTTCAGCTTTCATTGTTTTATCTAAGAAATAATTATCTAAAGAAGTTCAAAAATATTATCTGTTTTCCTCTAAGAGTTTTGTAATTTTAGCACTTACATTTAGGTTTCTGATGCACTCTAAATTAATTTTCATATACAGTATAAGAGATACGTGGAACTTTGTTGTTTTGCATTTGTATATTCAATTCTCCAAATACCATTTGCTAAAAATAATATTTTTCTCCACTAAATTATCTCGGCTTTCTTGTGGAAAATTCATTGACCATCCATGTGATGGCGTGTATCTGGGTAATCAAATTCTATTCTACTGACTGAAATGTATACCCTATACTATACTGTCTTTATTGTTACTTTGTAGTAGGTGTTGAGCTCAGAAAGTGTTGGCCCTCCAATTTTAGTTTTCTTTTTGGTCTTTTCAATATTTCTTTATCTTTCTAGACATTTATCTCTTTTTATCTAAGTTATTGAATTTGTTAGTATATAGTTGTTCCTGGCATCCCTTATAAGATTTAATTTCATTTCTGCAAAGTAACTACTGTAGTAATATCCTCTATTTCATTTCTGATTTTAGTAATTGCAGTTATGCTTTTTTCCTATGTTAGTCTAAAAGTTTGTCAATGTTGTTGATCTTTTCAAAGAAATGACTTTTGGTTTTCATTGATTTTATTTTTTTCAATTCTCCTATTTTGTTGGTTTTTATTCATTTTCTTTCTTTATTTTATTTTATATTTGCTTGCTTTCTGTTTCATTTGCTTCTACTGGTGCATGGGTGGTTCAGTGTTAAAATTCTCATTTACTTCTATTTTCTCTCTGCATTAAAGTAAAAAGTTATACCATTAACTTGAAATCTTTTTCTTTCAATAAATATTTATAACTAAAAACTCTTACTTGGCAGTGCTAGCTCTGTCCTGAAGTATTGGTTTGGTATGTCTTAATAGCCTTCATTTAAAGTATATTCTATTTGTCTGTCAATTTCTTCTATAATCGTCCTTAATTATATTCTATTTGCCTATTGATTTCTTCTATAATTTGCTCATTATTTACAAGTTTTATTTACACCCATATATTTGTGAATTTCTGACTTTTTTTCTGTTTTTTTTTTTTTTCTAATGCCATTCTATTAAGGTGGGGTAACAGACTTGTATGATTTATTCTAGATTTGTGGGTATAGTTTTATGTATCATTATTTCATATATTCCAGAAAGTCCATCACATGCAGTTGAATAAAATGTGTATTCTCTAAATGTTATGTTTAATATTTTATAGATATTTGATAGGTCTAGTTGCTTGCTATCCAAGTCTTCTTTTCCTGGGAACTATTAAAAGTATTGAAGATTGAAATATTATTGCTGAGTTTTTCATTTCTTGCTTTATATTTGTCAGTTTTTCTTTATATTTTTTCTAGTCTAGTGTTAGATTCATGTTTATTGTTGACCTGTTTCGTTTGAATTGATAAGTTTATAACTATTAAACATTTATCTTTTTATATCTAGTAACATGGTTTTTTTTTCCATTTAAAGGTGATTATTTTTTGATATTAGTTAGATACTCCAACATTCTGTGAATGCTGGTTTCCATGATAGGTCTTTTCCTATTCTTTTCCTTATAGTCTATTTGTAGGTTTGAATTAAATGTGTGTCTCTTTTAAAACACAAAACAAACCAAAGAAGAAAAATACCCCGAAACATGTAGTTGATTCTTTTTTTTTTAAATTCTACTTGACAATCTTGCCTTCTTGCTAAATTGTTTAATCCACTCACACTTAATTCTACTGTTGATATAACCACAGTTTTTTGTTTTCATTTGTGAATACTAGCTTTGCAGGACATAGAGTTTTTGATTATAAGTTTGTGTATTTTGAAAATTTTACGTGTGTTTTCCGCTGCCTTCTACCTTCCATTGCTTCAAATAAGAAATCACCTGTCACTCTTAATGGGGTTTCTTACAAGCAGTAAGTCATTTTTCTCTTACTGTTTTCAAAACTGTCTTAGCTTATCTTAGTTTGCTAAGCTTCCTAGATGGGCAGATTCATGTTATTCTATAAATTTGTGTTTCTAGTCATTATATCTTCTAGTAATTTTTTCCCATGCCTTTCTCTCCTTAACTTTTATATAAGCATTATGCATGTTTACTTCACATAAAGGTATTATTTATTTTACCATTTTTTTCTTCATTTTTCTCATTCAGGCTTTTGGATTGCAAAAACCCTATTGATATATTGTCCAGTTTGCTAATTCATTTTTCTACTAGTTGAAATCTATTGTTAGTATCCTCTGATAAATGTTTATTTTCAATTGTACTTTTCATACCTCTAATTTCTAATTGATCCATTTTATAATTTCTTTTTTTTTATTTTATAACTTCTGAAATTAAAAATTCTTTATTGATGTTCTCTATTTGATATCATATTGCTATCATACTTTAATTTTTTAATCATGATTTCTTTAATTCTTTGAAAATATTTAGAATGTCTGCTTTAAAATCTTTGCCTATTAAATCCAGCATGTGTCAATCTCCTGGGTAGTTTCTGTTATTGTGTAGGTGTGTGCGTTGTTACTGTGTGTGCATAAGTGTGTTGTTACTGTGTGTGTGTGTCTGTGTTGTATGGATAACACTTTCCTGTTCTTTCTATGGAATGTTTTTGTGTTATTAATGTTCCTGAAAGCTCAGAAGTTTGGTAATTTTTTACTTTCTTATTGATTTGTTTAGGGATTTTCAGATTCTTCTTCTTTTTTTTTTAAATCTACACCCCACCTATTACAGTTGGAAACTTTTAGTCTTGTTTTTCAGAGAGATATGGGGGTTTTGATATGCTTGTGGTCACCTTGGGATAGCAACAGTTTTAGAAGTTGTCTTTTTTAATCTTCTTATTTTTCTGCTGACCATATCTTAAAATTCATTTATTGCCTGTTAATGTTTCAATATTTTAAAAATAATGCCTTCAGATGTAAATTGCTTCAGGGAGTAATTCTATTCAATTTGGGCTCCAATAGTTTTCTAAATCAATGTTTAAGATTATTTGTTCTGACCCCAAGAAAACATTAGGTAGGATATAATATTGAGGAAAAGACTGTCATTTAAAGTGCCTCAATATTATTTTGTGAAAACTTTATAGGACTCCTGTCCAAACAATTATTTCTAAATCCTTTTGTCATTGCATGGGAAAACTTTGGCCACTTCCACCGCATCTTCCTGACTGGAACACTCTGAATCTGGTGGGCTAAGGCAGGAAGACACAGCACCCCTAGGAGGCCCAAGGGAATCCCCTGATCCCAAGCTGTACTACCTGTATATAATGCACATCCTTACATTTCCCTCACAAATTTGGACAAAAATATATGCATTATACCAAGGAAATGCTGTAGCTCTGGTGATATGTAACTCTGTTGATTAAATTGTTGTGTTTGTTTTGTTTGTTTTTTAGAAGAGAATGTTTTAGGCCAATATCACAATGATTACTCTTCCCATCTCTCTAACAGAACCACAAAAGATCTTTCTCAGATTCACAGTTTGAATATCTGATGGAGTTTCTGCCTGGTTCTGGTTCCCCAGAATGACATAGGCAATCCTTCAGTATATTTCATGTACAACAATTTTCTGTACTTCTTAGAAATATGGGTAAGATTCTTAACATTAATATATGGTAATTTTTCTGAGTTAAGGCAGAAAATATATATTTTGTATTTGCTACTCTAAATAAATAAAGTATTCAGAAGGAACAAAAAGATGTCTTTTTTTCTTTAAAAAATATAATTATATGCTATATACCAATAATTAAAAACTCATAAAATTGTAAAATAAACTTAGTCAAAATTTTACAAACTTTAAACATTGAATATTAATCATATTTAAAAACAATTTTCTATCTCTAAGGCTGCACTACAAACAGACCTTATTTTATCTCTTCAGCAGATTTTCTTCATTGTACTAAAATCTAACAGAAATTTTGCTTGTTTATTTACTGTGCTATTTAGAGAACCAAAGTGTGATACTTAATGATTAGTTATATCTAAACTTCTAGTATTAAAAATAAAAAGTAAAGAATATGCTTTTCCATAAATTTCAGCTAAATGAAAATATGGTATGCAGTTATTTGTGTCCTAAATACTATATAGCCAGAGATGGAAAATAATCATTTAGAAGGAAATTTGTGGAAGCTGTTAATCAATATAGAATTTATTATATCTCCTCTCATCTGATTTATGATTAATTTAGCCCTAAGTGAAGCTATTTGAAGAAATTAATGGCATAGTAGGAAAATGTAGTAATTAGCCCTATATTTACAAAATTGAATTTTATAGCTAAATGTTATCCAAGACGCCATACATTTTCAGTGATTTTTACAATACTTTATGTTATAGATTGAGCTGTGCCCTTGAAATAGCTTGTATGTTAAAGTCTTAACCCCCACTAACCTCATCCCTCCAATATGACTAGTTTCTTTATAAGAAAGGAAAATGAGTATTCAGACACATATAAAGTGAAGACCATGTGAAGACACAAAGCTAAGATGACTACTTAAAAGAAAGAGGCCTCGGGGGATGTCAATCTGTCAACATCTCATTCTAGAACTTCTAGCCTGTAGATCTGTGAAAAAACAAATTTTCTGGTTTAAGCTACTTATTGGAATTATAGCATTATTTTGTTACGGTAACCCTAGAAAACTATTATACCTATTAAAAAAGGATATAAAAGACATAAATAGAAATTCTTTTACAGAAAAACCCCCAAAGCAAAAGCATTTGAAAACATTCAAATTCGAATTCATTAGTACTCATGATAATGAAATCAAAGTATGAGATGTAACTTTACAACTATTAGGTTGGCAAAAATTTAGAAGCTGAAAACAGTCAAGTGTTGCCACATTGTTAGGTGTTGTGAGGTAATAAAAACCCTCATGCACAACTAGTGGGAGCTTAAACCCTCATGCATAGCTAGTGGGAGCTTAATCTGACACTATTTAATCAAATGGCCTGCCTGCCTTCCCTATGGCCCAACAGTTCTACTGGTCAGTCTATCTCAAAGAAATACTTGCACAGGTACAAAAATAAACATGTTTAACAATGCTCCCTTTACCATAAGTTGCAGAGGGTAACTTATGGTATTGAGGCAAATTTTGGTGTGCACAACTTGGGTAGCTGATAGGTAAGTTGTAAAACTATACAAAGTACTATGGAAGAATTAGAAGCAATAGTTTAGAAACAACATAATAACCTGGATGGTTGGATGACAAAAACATAATGCTGAATGAAAAGGTAATATAATATAACATATGGTAAAATTCCATTGCATGAATGAAAAGAAACCCTCAAAGAACTCAAGATAGACCTCCTATTTGATCCTTCAATCCCATTACTGGGCATCTACCCAGAAGGGAAAAAATCGTCTTATCATAAGGACACTTGCACTAGACTGTTTATTGCAGCTCAAATTACAATCACCAAAATGTGGAAATAGCCTAAATGCCCACCAACCCAGGAATGGATACCATGCTGTGGTATATGTATATCATGGAATACTATTCAGCCATTAAAAAAAATGGAGACTTTACAGCCTTTGTATTAGCCTGGATGGAAGTGGAACACATTATTCTTAGTAAAGTATCACAAGAATGGAGAACCATGAGTTCTATGTACTCAATTTTGATATGAGGACATTTAATGACAATTAATGACATGGTGGGGGTAGGGGAAGGTGAGAGCAGAGAGAGGAAGAAGGAAGGAGGGTGGTGTGGTCTTGGTGAGTGCCACCCTTTTAGGGGCAAAGCACAATTGTAGGAGGGACCTTACCTAACAAATGCAATCATTGAAACCTGGTTTCTTATACCTTCAATGAATCCACAACAATAATTTTTTTAAAAAAGATATATGTAAAAAAAATAAAAATTAATATTTGAAAGAAAAACAAAATCAATATTTTAAATGCATTAAAATGTTGATTATAGACGCAAGATGAAGGGGACTGGTTTTCATAAAAATAAAAGGAGTAAACATTTAAAAATAAATAGAATACTTATATATATATTTTATAGCACTTTTTTTTAAAAGAAGTAGAGGCATAGATTTGGGATTTGTATCATTTATTTGTGTATCTAAAGCAATGTTAACCCTCAATAAATATTTAAGTGAATGAAGGAATAAATGAATGGATATATGAAAAAGTATTATAATAAGTCCTTATTGGAGAATATGTACCACTGGATGCTGGCTATAATTTGTCCAAAGTCAAAATAGCCAGAAAAAGACAAAATGTGGATATTTGAAATATTTATTAAAATACATGGATATGCACATACCACCCTAACAAACAAACATTCCATAAGTTATTTGAGAAGATATGAAGTGTAAATTTAGAAATAAGAAGTAGGTCATAGCTACGTATACAGAAATATTGCTATTTCAACTTAACATTGAAATAGAATATTATGCATATATAATTAAATGAAATAATTCTAGGGAAATATAAATTACCAAATAGAAATCAAATGACCACTACCCATGGATAATCTAAACTAATTCTTTTTTTCCCTATTTGAATGGCAAATATTGGAAATTGGTTTCTTCTTTTTTTTTTCTTAAGTGTTTGATCTGGAAAAATCTCAAACATAGAAAAGTAGAGAAAGCAGTCTAACAGATATCCCTTATCCACCTTTTACCATATTTGAATCTGAGCTCTTGTGAAAGCTGTTTGACAAATAACCTTTGGATTTTAGAATATTTGGATTTACAGAAAAGTTGCAGTATGGAGAGGTCTGTACTCTGAACATGTTACTCCAGTATGTTTGTCACAGCTAAGAAGCCAACATTGGTTCACTGTGATTAATTAAGCCCCACACTTTGTCCAGACTTTCTATTTGCTTTTCTTTTTTTTTTTTTAACTACATAAAATTTAATTGCTTTTATATGTAAAAAGTACAAAACAAAATCAAAGGACATTTTACCAAAAGCTTTGAAACAAATACAAAATTGGAGGGATACTATCATTGATAACTATAATGAATACAAAGTTTCTTCAATTCTGCATGTTACACAATAATTGATTTTGTTGCATAAAATAACACAAGTGTGAAGTAACTTTATAAGACAACTAGCAACACAAATTTGGTACAGTAATATAATCTGAGTGTATTTTTTACTTGTGCATCTTAATTGGGATGATAAGAACTTTTATGCTTGAATTCAGTTATTACTGGACTTTAAAATTCTAAGTTATTTGCTACAATATTGTTTTAGTTTCTGGGGGCTGATTTAACAAAGTTTCACAGAACTAAAGTTTCACAGTGGCTAAAACAACCAAATTTTGTTCTCTAACCGTTCCAGGGTTGAAAATCTGAAATCGAGATATTGGTAGATTTAGTTTTTTTCTGAAAAGGGGATAGAGAAATAAGCTGCTCCTATGCTTGTCTTCCTCGCTTTGTAGATGGCCCTTTCCCTGTGTCTATTCACATTATCTTCTATTTGTATCTCCATCTGTGCCCAATGTCCTCCTTTCTATAAGTACATTATGTTGGATTAGAGCTCATTGTGATGACCTCATTTTCATTTCATAACCCCTATAAAAATACTACCTCCAACAAGTCAAGTTTCTATCTGAAAAGAAAATATTTGAAAAAGTTAAGGCTCTCAACACATTTGAGGAGTAAAGGCACAATTCAACCCATGACGATTAAATGCAACTTTAGTTTTAGGTATTTGTTTTGATGGGGTTGTGAAGTTTCATATACTAAAAAATTGAGAACCCATGCTTGGAATATTTATCTTTGTAAGAGTTTTGATGTTTTACACCTAATGTGTAATGATATTTAACTAGAGAAACTTTAGTCAAGTTTTTAGCTGTCTTTTTTTTTTAATATACAAAGATATGATTACTGGGATGAAATGGATTATTTTTATTTTTCCAATATAGGAATTAATTATAAATGCTATTAGTTTATATTTTAAATTAGGTGAGTAGAGAACAACATGCGAGATGTGTTAGAGTCAAAGTTGATTGTGTTACAGTCCCAGGATTTCAGATGCTCCTCAGGAAATAGTTCTTCAGTTTTGCTTTGACTACCCTGTGGTCATAGGCTTGAATATGAACTAGCACTTGTTGTGAAGCAATTACAGATTCATATGGTCAAACTGAAATCGGTGGATAAATAACTCTTATAATTCTGAGAATCATTTTCTTGCTTTTTTCTTTGTTTGTTTGGTTTGTTATTCTCTTACTAGGATTATTTTGAAGATTTGGTTATATCAAACAAAATAAAGCATTTTCATATGCCCAAATTCTATTAATAATAAAGGACACAAGATAGAAAATAACCTAGAGAATTTCAATGTTTAGAGCACAGTATTTTAATCTAGCTTTGCCAAAAACGTTTGGCTCTCAAAACCAAAAATTAGAACAAAACAGCTGGTTCTATTTTGTTTTATTTTGATTTTGCATAAGGGGATTGGAAGAAGTAAACTTTTAGAGGTATCTGTGTGCCAGAAATTTAGATCTTTATAATATTTCTCTTTGATAGGGTCCAAACTCCCTAAACAGAAGGCTCGTATTCCTAGGATAAGAAACTACAGAGAAACTAGACATCATAGGTACTATTGCACGTATCTTGAGGGATTTTGAATGTGGCTTGTTGAAGAATTCTATATGCCAAGTCTACAAACAGAAAAAGATACGTTTTTCATTTAACAACCTAAAAAAGTGGAAAATTATTCACAAATCAAAATGTTAAGAGTGGGGATAAAAAAAACACATTTGAGTTCAGGTCAAATAAAATAAAACACAAAATGTTGACTACCAGAAAGGCAAATATATATTTTTTGATTATGTATTTATTTTATTTTTTTTATTGTGTTAAGACATTTATAGTATACATTTAGAATGATTCACATGTACCCTTGTAAGATGGACTATAGGTGTGGTCCCACCAATCTAATATATTTTTTAACATATAAGTTTGTGTCAGGGGACACAAGCTGGGTTGGGAGTAAACCGGGGATCCGACGCTGAGGGAAGTAGACTTTAGGCTAATTTAATGCATAAAGTCTGGAAGCCTGGAAAAAGGTGTACATTGACTCACAGGCCATCTGGAAGATTAAGACAGTTAAGTGACTTTCTGACTTCTTGGAAACCTTTTATTGATCTATAACACAAAATGTATATGCAAATTATAAAGATGCCAAAATTCTAATAAGATTAGACGAATCCAAAGCCCCCAGGAAGATTAGGTAAAGAGGAAACAGCTGGGTAACTGGGAACATAGTGCGGTGTCAACAATAGCCAATAATGTATTTTTTTTTCCTTTATTAAACCATGACTTTGTACATTAATGCATTTATGGGGTACAGTGTGCTAAAATGATAAACAATGTGGAATTCTTACATTGAGCTGATAAACATAACCATCATCTCACTTGCTTATTTGTTGTGGTAAGACATTTATACTCTATTCTTAATATTTTTGAAATGGTATTCTTAATACCATTGTATCATGCACATTAGATGAGTCTCTTGTCCTCCCAGCCTCCCCACTCTCCTCCCCTCTCCCTTCTCTTCCCTCTGTCTTTCTGGACTCTATTTAAGTTTTATCATTTATGTAAATGTGTAGGTGATTATATATTGGTTTCATAGTAATATTGAGTACATTGAATATACTTTTTCTTCCATTCTTGAGATAATTTACTAGGAAGAATATGTTCCAGCTCCATCCAGGTAAACATAAAAGATGTAAAGACTGCATCTTCTTTTTATGACTGCATAGTATTCCATGGTACACATTTGCCACAATTTGTTAATCCATTCATCAATCAGTGGGCACTTGGGCTGCTTCCATGTCTTGGCAATTATGAATTGGGCTGCAATAAACACTCTCTTGTAGATGTCTTTGTTGTAACATAATTTTTTATCATCTGAATATATATACCTAGTAGAAGAACTGGAAGATCAAATGGTAAGTTTACTTTTAGTTCCTTGAGTATCCTCCAAGCATCTTTCCAAAAGGGTTATATGAGTTGCAAGGCAGGAGCATAAAATTATAGAGTTTGGGGCAATATTTTGCAATTTTAAATGGAGCATAGCATAGCCTAAGATTTGAGACAATCAGTCGATACCGCATCACCTCAATCCAAGGAAAACACACAGATGTGCCACCCCTGGGGGCTCATCAAGACCACCAAGATGAAAAGAGCATTTAAGCTCCCCAACAGGCCAAAGTCAATGTGACTACCCCTGCTTTGAGAGTCAGCAGGCTGATGGAGCTAAATCCTTCAAACTCCTTGGATTGAGGAGGTAAGATTTTGATGAAAATTCACAAAATTCCACTGAATTATACACTTCAAACACTTAACTGTATTTTCTGTGAATTTCACCTTCATAAAAAGTAGACAACACATCAATATAAAGTAGATACTTTCTCAATCCTGTAATCTGATTGTATCCATTTTCATCTCCTGGAAAAAAATGTTGTATTGAAAAATATGCTTTTCTGAACTTATTAGTTAAGAGTATAAATTTAATCCAGCTCTTATTTTGGGGATTAATAAAAGTAAAATATACATCTGACATAAATAAGCCTATGATATAGGCCTACCTTTTTGGAAAAATGTTTATTACATTGCTGATGGAATCTGAGAAACATATAATGAGAAAAAGCTTGATTTAAAGTTCCTAGGTTTGTTTAGTAAACTCTTCTTTACCTTCCATATTCAAATCATCAGAAAATGTGTGACTTCCCTCAGTACACAGAGCCAAGCAATTTCTTTGTATCTGATGCCAATCTCTTGTCAATGGTTCAAATTGACACACCCTTAAATACTACTTTTCTCACTAGCTGACTTTGGCATACCTGTTAGAGGGTTAATGCAAGCAATGTGTTAATAACTATTCTCTGAAATTTTTCCATGTACAATCTCAGCCTTCTCAGAAATGGTCTGGTGCTTTAGGGAGTTACCAGATCTGTGCAAAATGAGCTTGAAGCCTTTGCTATTTCTCGTTGGCCTGTAGGGAACTAAAGAATGAACACCAGGTGCATCCTGTGCTGAGTTTTTGAGTACTACTTCCCTTTATTTGGAACAATATGACAGACTTGAAATGTACTGAGCCTTTTGTGACAGGTACTGACAGAAATCATGGATTCTATCTGAAGAAACAAAACAATGTGAGGAGAAAGAATTTACAATGAGCAGCGGAGGTGCAGGGGGGAGAGAATGTTAAGCTTGACCTTCTTTTTTTCCTCAGGATTTCCCACATGTAACTACCTTTCCCTCAAAATAGTTTAGGAGAGCCTAGTATTTGTGACACAACACATGTCAGGGCAAGGTCATACATAACAGGATGCTTCAAGAACTACCAATGAACTGGGGAATATAGATTTTAATATCAACAGGTTGAAGATGCTGACAGATTGGACATACTTGCTAAGACATCTGATCCCCCAGGAAAAGTGTGTTTCAGAAATTGATAGCTGATATGACTGTTGCAGTATATAGGGAGAAAGGAAAGAAAAGAATGTGTTAAGGCTGAATAAACTTCTAGTTCTCTGATTGAATTTTGTGATTCTGCTAGATTTTAGTTATACAACAATGTATTTAAAAAATAAAGCAAAATGTATTTTCATAGAAACTGGTTAAATTTTGCTCTGGAAGGTGCTGACATAAAAATGGAAATGTGTATATATGTTAGTTGATATTTTGTTCTATGAATCTAGTAGACCTTTTAAAAATAGATACATCAGAAAAAATTGATATTTCCACCATGTGTCCAATAATAGTGTCAGTGTCAACATTACAAGGAAAAGATAATGATAAAATATATTAATGTTTGTTTTTTAATGTAGTGAATTCTTAAATCAGATAATATCATGTCTCTTACAAGATTTCCAGTGCACATAAGAATGTTTCTAATAGGAAGAAAAACTCCATCCATGGCAAGAAAGATGAGAGCTTATCTGTCACTGGGAATTAGTGCTAATACCAGGTTTCAAGTAGGGGTATTGATGAACTCAGAAGAGGGAGGGCGCTACTTTTAGGATAGGTGACAGGATATTTAGAGACTTTCTCTGAGATTTTATGTTTAAAATGTAAATATGTTTCTTTGAGGTTGGGCCCATTGCTCACGCCTATAATCTTACTGTCCTGGGAGGCCAAGACAGGAGGATCCCTTGAGCTCAGGAGTTTGAGACCAGGCTAAGCAAGAGTAGACTGTCTGTATGGAAACAAACAAACAAAAAGCCCCACAAAAAATGAGGGTAGGATTGGTGGAGAGAAAAGAGAGAGGGGAGGAGGGCAGGAGACTGGTAAACCCTCACTTAATGGGAACAAAGATAGAGTATACAGTATACCCCTTGGGCCAAGAACTCAATTACAACTTGAACTATACCTAACTAATGCAAACAATGTAACCTAATCATTTGTACCCTCATATAGATCTAAAATTAAAAATAAATTAATATCAAGAAGAAAAACATGTTTCTTTTTCTTATTTTCCGCAGAACTCCCCCAAATTCAAAATTAATAGCACATAATAATAACATCAATAAAATTTTAACACAGTCAAATGCCAAAGCATTGATCATTTATATTCAAGATCTCTACCTGTCCTATTTCCTCTTTTGGGATATAAACAGTTATGTATACACATATGCATACATACACATACATATATATAAAACATATACATTTAAACATACGGTAAGTTTAACTTAGAATGGAAAATACCAAAGTACTTTTAAGCTAATATGTAGCAATATAATCTTATCATGTTACAGATCTAGGAGAAAATACTGTAAGGTCCTATTCTAAACTTAATGTAATGTTTCAATTGTAAAAATAAATATACAAAATAATAAACTTTGAGTATTGTTGGTATGTGACTGAGCACAGTATTAGAAAATCAATCATTTAGAAATTTCTATGATTCCAGTATACTGTTGCCTGGACCATTCTGTTGTGCTTCTCATACTCAGAAAGTTGGAAAAAAGACTTAATATCTAATTTTAACTTGACTGATATAGGTTATAAGCTACACTCTGGCAAGTTCATCTTATTTAACTCACTCGAATTTTATAAGGGCAAATGTGGCCTTACGACCAACAGAAATAATCATTTAAAAGTCTGCTTGCCCTGCCCCCACTCCCTCTCCATTTATTTTGATCCCTCCATATGTGAATCTAGGAAACTACGTGGAGTGGCAATGGGGACCCATTAATAGTTAACATAGTTAATGTAGACACTTGCATACCCCTAATTACCCTCCAGGTTGCACAAACACATTTGGCAAAAAGTACAGATGGGGGAAAACTCTAAACTGTCTGGACATTTGCAAACTTTTCTCCACTTCTCTTGGGTTTACCCCAATAATGACAACAATTAACACCAACCTCTGCATTTTCATCAACTATTCCAATTTTAACTGATGTTACTTAAAAGATATATTAGATATAGTTACAGAAAGAGACCACATTCAACTTCAAAATATTGAGTGCAAAAACATTTTCCTTTTGTAACCTCAGAACAGATTTGTAACATTAATCATGGGGATATAGTTAGTGCCTTTTACTTAAACAAAATTGAATATATTAGGGCAGTACCTGTGGCTCAAAAGGGCAGGGTGCTGGCCCCATATGCCGGAGGTGGTGGGTTCAAGCCCAGCCCCAGCCAAAAAAAATTGAATATTTTAAAGTAGTTTTAGAAAATATAAATGCATTTCATTTCTGTATTTCTTTCTTCTTTACTCTGTCCTTTGCTCGTCCCTGTTTACTATAATATTCTTTTCCTATTTCAAATCATTTTCTGCCTCTCCTGAAATTATTGTACTTGCAAAAGAGGAAATAAAGTAACTTTATTAAGTGCTATAAACTGCATGGTTTTATGATAACCCTTTCTTTCCTGTTCAGTGGGATAATATTAAGTGCTTAATATTAAGTGATATTAAGATAACTGGGCTTAGATGAGCTCATGGCGTCAGGCCCCTCCTGATGTGATCAGAGTCCTAGTCTAGAGCTCTCTTTTCCCACCTTGTGAGGCTATTGGGAGGAGGCCCTCATCTGGGAATAAGCAGTTGGGCTCTTACCAAGAACTCAACCATGCTGGCATTTTGACCTCAGACTTGCAGCCTCTAGAACTGTGAGAAATAAACATTTGTTTTTTAAGCCACCTACTCTATGGTATTCTGTTATGTTATGGCAGCCTAAAATGACTGAGAGAATAAGATATAAGGCTCATGTAATTTAAACATATAACAAATATAATTTTATATATAGTTTATGAATAAATCTAGGAAAAAAAATTGTAAAATCAGGAGTTGGGCTTTATATTTTGTATAATAAAATTTAATGTCCAGGGGTGCCTGGCTCTGGGCTTGCCACATCTGGATGTTGTTCTCCAAGTGGTGTAGGAAGTAGTGGTTCGAAGTACCTGGTTTCTGCAGACACTACTCCCTGGTAAAGAGATTGGCCACCCCAGGATTATACAAATTGCATAGTAACAATATGGTTTTATCTTTTGGACTAGTTTGATGTTCATCACAGGCTACTCAGTTGTAGCTGGAGTTGCAGGAAGACTCTGCAGCTATGACCCTTTTGGCAATATATCAAGAACTCCCCAATGGAAAAGGCTCTTTTTCTAGGAAAGAACATAGCTCAAAAAAATACAGGCGTTCTTTATAAATTCATCCAACCTGAATATCAAAGATGTGCACCTAAGTCCCCTTGTCCTCTGGGTATCCAGTTGTCCTGAGCAGTTAGCTGCTTGCCACCTTGGAAGAGATCCAGATCTTTGCAAACAACAGTACAAGTCTTTTCATTTGTTTAACTGATGCTTCCCTGAAAAACCTGAGCGCTGTCTCCTGTTGGTATATCCCTGATAAATGATGGTGATACTATCTAAGTGAAATACGTCAAGAAGTGACATGTTCATTCTGTGTATCTTCAAATTGACTGAGAATGACTTTAAATGAGCAGTATAGGTTGCTTTGACTCCCAGATCCTAGTGTAGTGACCAAATACACCAAAACATTCAGCCTTGCATTTGGTAGAATATTCACCTTCTGCTTCATTATCACCTTCTGGTTCATATTTTCAACACATTGGTTATTTTGAGATTATTTTTTGTCTAATATGTCAAATGGTGACAGTATCAAGAGTATACTAGCAACCTTAGTTGGCACCGGATGCAGAAAGGGCTATATGCAGTGTTTGCTGGAGTTTGTTATTCAGTATCTGTGGTTACCAGACATTTCTGCTTATCTTGATTTTTTTCTTCAGAAAGAAAATAAAATTGGCAGATGAACTTTTCCAAGCCACAAATAAAGCCATCATCTCTTCTTTCCTGCTGATCTTGCCAGTGTGGATGTTTTGCCTTCTTCATTTGTTCCTGGGTCCTCTGGGTGGCAGTGCTGCTTAGCCTGGGAGGTGCCCAGATTTTGAGTCTGTCAAAGGGAACATAAGTCTTTTCAAGCATTTGGTATATATGATTCTGCCTTTCATTGGCCTCATCTAACCTAGCTACTTCTCGCTTTTTTGCCTGAAAATAGCTGTAACTGCAAAATTGACGATTTGCTATTTCAACAGAAATAAAAAATAACCCTCCTGATCATTTCAGTCCTTTTGCAACTGAGAAATCTCTTAGCATTTTCACCCCATGCTGTCAATTTAACAAGCAATACAAGGACTATCAGGAAAGTATCCAGCCATGTGATATGAAAAATAGTATTAACACTAACTAGATACTTTCTGGACAACACTCATACTTCTGACAATTTTTCTTACTTTTCCAAAGTTTTAATGACATCTTTTATCTGCTTTTATTCTCTGCAGTTTTCTTAGAGGGGAAATAGAGAAGAAATAAATTCAAAGATTGACTCAGAGACATTTAAATAACTGTTGTTAACTAGCATCTAAGTTCCTCACAGTCATAAAAAATTGTATATGTTTTGTAGCACATGACCATGGGTAATAGTTGAATGAATACATCCAACATGAGAGTCAACATAAATATTTGTAGTTTATTTTGATTTTTAAAATATATAATGATTTAATTGTAATTTTGATTGTGAAAAAAAATTCAATACTTTTTAAATCTAAGTTTAAGACCTCTAAAAACATAATTACTATAAAAAGTAAGCTGAAGAGGTTTAAAATTATATTAATCAAAATATAATAATTTATCAATTTATTTATGAATATATTAATGAAAAATGCATAAACCAACTATTTAAACCATTTTTTAAAAAAGTTGTATATATACATATTTCTAAACTTTTAAAATTTATAGTCAGTGAAAATAATAATCATTTTTATCCCAAAAGTTATCATTTTAGACAAAGAATATTTAATGTGATATTTGTTTATTATCAACCTCTCAAGATTACTTCCATTCCTTCTTAGTTGCCTGATGAAAAGTATTCCTCAATAGAAACATGATCTGACTATACCTTCACCAGAGATACAATACAGTAGTACTTCTAGCTCATAATAATGTTCTACACAACATCTTCTTAACCCTAGGTATAGATATAATCAATTTTACAATGGCAACTATTAATATTTATATATTGATCTTTTTTTCAGAAGTGAATTTGGGATACTACAGATAAATTCTAAATTTATGAATATATATATCATATGTGGATTTATAAAAATTAAGCAAAATAGGGTGACACCTGAGGCTCAGAGAGTAGGGCACCAGCCCCATATACCAAGGGAGATGGGTTCAAACCTGACCCTAGCCAAATTGCAACAAAAAAATAACCAGGTGCCTGTAGTCCCAGCTACTCAGGAGGCTGAGGCAAGAGAATAGCCTAAGCCCAAGAGCTGGGGGTTGCTGTGAGCTATGACTCCATAGCACTCTACCAAGAGCAACAAAGTGAAACTTTGTCTCTGAAAAAAAAAAAAGAAAATTAAGCAAAATAAAACTATCATTAAGTTTAAGGTATCTGACAATTCAAAAGATCATCTTCTTTCCTATAAGGCACTATTGATAATTCCTGTGAAGTAGAATCCAGCATCTTCTAAATAAAGGCCCCATTTTAGTCACATTAGACAAATGTTTAGCCCAAATAGAATGTTATTATAGATGTTGGAAATATCTGCAATGGACAATTTTATATATGACTAGACTCATGTCTTAATGTTGCATCCTTTTCTAAATGAAAGAGTTACAAGAATTGAAAGGGCTCAAAAGAATGCCACAAATGTGGATATTAAATTGGAGCATTTACTTTTACTTTGAATATCAAATTATTTATTAGACTTCTATTGTATTGTGAGAAAAATATAGTGAAAATGGACTTCTTTAACCTTGGAAGTTCATTAAAGGTCGTTTGTACTGTATGTGTCTTCATGTCAAGTTCTAATGTAAACCTCAAAATTTATTTGTGAAAAATCATCAGTACTGAAGGAGGAGGTCAAGATGGCCAACAGGTACCAGCCTCTGACAAAAGCTCCTGTCCAGAGGAAAGGATAAAATCCGGAAAACACCCAACAAAGTCAAAGACTGGGAGCCCAGCAGAGAGAGGAGTGATACTGGCAGGACACCTCTTCTGAGGCAAGCAGCGACTCCTGGAAGGCAATCTACAGGTACATAATACCCTCAAAGGAAAAGTGTCCATCCCCTCCCCCCAAAGGTGTGCTTTTCCTTTGTTTCCTCTTCAACCGCTCCTCTGAGTCTCCTACAGGCGATTGATAAACTGAGGACCTATTCTCTCACTTGATGAGTGAGAGCTGCTGACAGGGAAGTATACTACCCTGAAGGGACCCTGCTGAGACTCAGAACACCCTCCCCCATGCAGAAAAGTGGAACTGGTGTTTGCACTGCCATTTTGAGTTTCCAGTCCACCCTCCCCCCCTTGCCCACAGAGACAGCAAGAGGAGACCCAAGAGCAGCATCCCTCCAGCCTTGTGGGACCAAGCCCCTGTCCCAGTCTTTCACCAGGAGAACTGCTTGATCCATGTTTCTTGCATGCAGACTGATCCAGCCAGCCAGATCATTCTGCGTTCAGCTGTCTCCCAGGCTGCTGTCCCAGCTTCTCAGGGCTTTGGTGTGTGATACCGAGACTGACTCCTCCCAGGGAGGGCTACATCGCCCTGGGGACTTGGTGACCGGTGACCGCAACTGACTCCTGCCAGGGAGGGCTGCATTGCCCTGCCAGCCGAGCACCCACCTCCTGGGGCCTGGGTGGCCCATGACTGCGACTGACTCGTGCTGGGCAGGCTGCATCACCCTGCCTGCCGTCCCTGCTTCCCAGGGCCTTGGCAGTGCGTGCCCAGGGGACAAATAGAAGAAGCCACTGGCAGAACGGTTTTAGGGACGGTCTCCAAAAGGTACAAATTCAGCATGGGGCAGAATCAGCATAAAAACTCTGGTAATCAGAACAACCAGAGTAGATCAACCCCCCCAAGGAAGAATGGGACAGACACAATTTAAGAACCATTCCATAAACAGATGTCTGAGGTGTCAGAAATTGAGTTCAGAATCTTGATAGCAAATAAGATCAACAGAATGGAGGAAAGGAGGGAACTAGAATTTCAAATTATTCAAAAGCTGTCCCAGGAATTCAATGATTTCAAAGATTAAATGACCAAAGACTACGATACACTGAAGCAAGAGGTTGTAGCCCTTAAAGATCTGAAGACCATGGTTGAATTCCTTGTTCAGAGAATGGACCAGGCAGAAGATAGGATCTCTGACACTGAAGACAAAGACTTTGAACAGACTCAATCATCCAAAGATCATGACAAATGGAGAGCAAAAACAGACCACCACTTGCTCAGAGAGCTCTTGGATAATTCGAAGAAAACTAATATTTTCCTCGTAGGAGTTCCTGAAGGTGATGAAGTTGCTTCACAAAACACAGAGGCTCTCCTTCATGAAATTATGAAAGAGAACTTTCCAGATATGCCAAGGGATCCTGAAATTCAGATAGCAGACAGTTTCAGAACCCCAGCCCAACTCAACCTGAACAAAACATCCCCCAGGCATACATAATCAACTTCACTAAAGTTAACATGAAAGAGAAAATCCTGAAGGCAGCTAGATGCAAGAAAACATTAACTTACAAGGGGAAGAATATTAGAATGATGGCAGATCTCTCTGATGAAATCTTTCAGGCTAGAAGAGGGTGGTCATCGACCTTCAACCTCCTAAA
This sequence comes from Otolemur garnettii, assembly GCF_000181295.1. Classification (NCBI taxonomy): domain Eukaryota; kingdom Metazoa; phylum Chordata; class Mammalia; order Primates; family Galagidae; genus Otolemur; species Otolemur garnettii. The sequence continues at coordinate 555,924 of NW_003852495.1, forward strand.
ACAAAATAACTTTCAACCCAGAATCCTGTATCCAGCTAAATTGAGTTTCATTTATGATGGAAAAATTAAATACTTTAACAACATTCACATGTTGAAGAAATTTGCCATAACTAAACCAGCCCTCCAGGATATCCTCAGACCTATCCTTCATAATGACCAGTGCAATCCTCCACCACATAAACAAACCCACTCAGAAAATTTTGATCGAATTCCAATCTCCAGAGTGACAAAAGGAACAAAGCTGTCCACTGGACTTTCAAAAAACTCAATACCCAAAAGTATACCAGGCTTATCAGTTTATCATAGTCTCAATCAATGTGAATGGCTTCAATTGCCCTCTAAAGAGGCACAGCCTGGCTGACTGAATACAAAAACTAGACCAGATATCTGCTGCATCCAAGAAACTCATCTTACTTTGAAAGACAAACATAAACTCAGGGTGAAGGGATGGTCATCTATATTCCAGGATAATGGAAAGCAGAAAAAAACAGTTGTTGCAATTTTATTTGCAGATGCAATAGGCTTTAAACCAACAAAAGTGAGCAAGGACAAAGATGGTTATTTATATTTGTTAAGGGTAATACTCAATACGATGAGATTTCAATTATCAATATTTATGCACCCAACCAGAATGTACCTCAATTTATAAGAGACACTCTAACAGACATGAGCAACCTGATTACTCCCAGCTCCATCATAGTCAGAGATTTTAATACTCCTTTGGCAGTGCTGGATAGATCCTCCAACAAGAAGCTTAGCAAATAAATCTTGGATTTAAACTTAACCATTCAGCATTTGGATTTAATGGACATCTACAGAACAATTCACCCTAATAAAACTGAGTACACACTTTACTCATCAGCTCATGGAACATACTCCAAAATAGACCACATCTTAGGTTACAAGTATTACCTCAGCAAATTTAAAAGAATAGAAATTATCCCTTGTATCTTCTCAGACCATCATGGAATAAAAGTTGAACTCAGCAACAATAGGAATCTGCAGACTCAAACAAAAATGTGGAAGCTAAATAACCTTATGCTCAATGACAGTTGGGTCAGAGATGAGATCAAGAAGGAAATTACCTTCTTAGAACTAAACAACAATGAAGAGACGAGTTATCAGAACCTCTGGGATACTGCAAAGGCAGTCCTTAGAGGGAAATTTATAGCACTACAAGCCTTCCTCAAGAAAACGGAAAGAGAAGAAGTTAACAACCTTATGGGACACCTCAAGCAACTGGAAAAGGAAGAACACTCCAATCCAAAACCCAGCAGAAGAAAAGAAATAACCAAAATTAAAGCAGAATTAAATGAAATTGAAAACAAAAGGATTATACAACTGATTAACAATCAAAAAGTTGGTTTTTTGAAAAGTTCAATAAAATAGATAAACCAGCTTGGCACCTGTGGCTCAAGTGGCTAAGGCGCCAGCCACATACACCTAGGGTGCCGGGTTCAAATCCAGCCCAGGCCCGCCAAAACACCAATGACAGCTGCAACCAAAAAATAGCCAGGTATTGTGGCAGGTGCCTGTGGGTCTCAGCTACTTGGGAGGCTGAGGCAGGACACTCGCTTGAGCCCAGGAGTTGGATGTTGCTGTGAGCTGTGATGCCACAGCACTCTAACCAGGGGGACAGCTTGAGGCTCTGGCTCTAAAAAAATAAATAAAACTTTGGCCAATCTAACCAAGAAAAAAAGAGTTAAATCTCTAATTTCATCAATTATTAGAAATGGTAAAGACAAAATTACAACAGACCCCTCAGAAATCCAAGAAATCCTCCATGAATACTACAAGAAACTTTATTCTCAGAAATATGAAAATCTGAAGGAAATTGACCAATACTTGAAAGCACACCACCTTCCAAGACTTAGTCAGAACCAAGTCGAAGTATTGAACAGGCCCATATCAAGCTCTGAAATAGAATCAACTATACAAAATCTCCCTAAAAAGAAAAGCCCAGGACCAGATGGCTTCATGTCCGAATTCTACCAAACTTTTAAAGAAGAGCTAACACCTATACTACTTAACCTTTTCCAAAATATAGAAAAAGACAGAATACTATCCAACACATTCTATGAAGCAAACATCACCTTGATCCTCAAACCAGGAAAAGACCCAACAAGAAAAGAAAATTATAGACTAATCTCTCTAATGAATATTGATGCGAAAATATTCAACAAGATCCTAACAAACAGAATCCAGCAACACATCAAACAAATTATACATCATGACCAAGTGGGTTTTATCCCGGGATCTCAAGGCTGGTTCAACATACGCAAATCTACAAACATAATACACCACATAAACAAATTAAAAAACAAAGACCATATGATCCTCTCAGTTGATGCAGAAAAAGCTTTTGACAATATCCAGCATCCTTTCATGATCAGAACACTTAAGAGAATTGGCATAGAAGGAACTTTTCTCAAATTGATAGAGGTCATCCCACAGCCTACAGCAAACCCACAGCCAATACTGTATTGAATGGAATTAAATTGAAATCATTCTCACTCAGATCAAGAACCAGGCAAGGTTTCCCATTGTCCCCATTGCTCTTTAACATTGCAATGGAAGTCTTAGCCATAGCAATTAGGGAAGAAAAGGCAATCAAGGGTATTCACATAGGATCTAAAGAGATCAAACTCTCACTCTTTGCAGATGACATGATCGTATACCTGGAAAACAACAGGGACTCTTCTACAAAACTCTTAGAAGTGATCAAGGAATACAGAAGCATCTCAGGTTACAAAATCAACAACCATAAGTCAGTAGCCTTTATATATACCAACAATAGTCAAGTTGAAAAAAACAGTCAAGAACTCTATTCTGTTCACAGTAGTGTCAAAAAAGATGAAATATTTGGGAGTTTACCTAACAAAGGATGTGAAAGATCTCTATAAAGAGAACTATGAAACTCTAAGAAAAGAAATAGCTGAAAATGTTAACAAATGGAAAAATATA
>NW_003852495.1:559708-564113 GCF_000181295.1 Otolemur garnettii
CCCATATCACAAAATCCCAAAATCACAGATGCTGGTGGGGATGTGGAGAAAAGGGAACACTTCTACACTGCTGGTGGGAATGCAAACTAATATGTCCCTTTTGGAAAGTCATATGGAGAACACTTAGAGATCTAAATATAGATCTGCCATTTGATCCTATAATTCTTCTGCTAGGTATATATCAAGAAGACCAAAAATCATGCTGCAATACAGATATCTGTACCAGAATGTTCATTGCAGCCCAATTCATAATTGCTAGGTCATGGAAGAAGCCCAAGTGCCCATCGACCCATGAATGAATCAATAAATTGTGGCATATGTACACCATGGAATATTATGCAGCCCTAAAGAAAGATGGAGACTGTACCTCCTTCATGTTTACATGGATGGAGCTGGAAAATGTTCTTCTAAGCAAATTATCTCAAGAATGGAAGAAGAAGTATCCAATTTACTCAACCCTATTATGAAACTAATTGTTAACTATCATAGGAAAGCTATAATCCAAATGGAGTCCAAGAATATCAGAAAAGGGGTGAGGGAGGGGAGGGAGGAGTATGGGTGAAGAGAGGGTGATTACGGGGATCATGCCTATGACTTTTTCCTATAAGGGTACATGTGAATCTTTCTAAGTGTCGAATATAAATGTCTTAACACAACAGTTATGAGGATGACATGTTGCCTATGTTGGCCAATCGGATGAAAATATTTCAAATTGTATATGGAAACAACACACTGTATCCCATGATAGAATTAATGTGTACAAATATGATCTAATAAAAAAAACCCTCCAAACATTATTAGGTACTCCACAAATATATACAAATATTATGTCAATTTAAAAAATTAAATTAAAATTTTTTCTTAAATCATCAATACCAATTGTGTGAGAAACATTTTCTTACACTGATGTGTTAATCTAGCAATTTAAGGCCATGAAAATGTTTGTGTTTAGTAAAAGAAAAAAACATGTTTATAGTTTCCACTGAAAGAAAATATGATATAAAGACTGAGAGATGTGTATTAGTCTTGAGTGTAGCACACTGAATCTACTTTCTGGCCCATCACCAAGGCTCATTGCTCATTATCCTAGACAAAGGGCAGGTTCTTTTTTAAGGAAAATATTTTTCTATTTATGTATCTATCTCTTTGTTACAGATGCCAAATAATATTTATAGCATAATTTTCACTTATCTGAATTTTAAAAGCAGCTACTAAATCTCTGGCCATCTATTTTAAAGTAATGGTTTAAAAAGCATATAAATGATGCTATTATTTATTAACACAAACACAGCAATCTAAATATCAGGATCAATATAAGCAGAAGGCAGTTAAAAACCAAGAACCACAAAAGCGGGTGGAGTTGTTAGAGGAGCGATACTGTACTCCACATATGGTGCCCAGCACCAAATTCTTCCAGAGGCTGATGCTGACTCTAGGAAGCAGTTAACATAGGAGTGGCTGAAAAAGTGAAGGGGAAAATGTATCTTGTCTAGAAAAAAGTCCCCCCTTTCAGAGGGAAGTGGTAAGATTCATACTGTACTCTAGAGCAGGAGCAACTCGAAAATAATCATCATGTTTAGATAAAAAGATTCCCATGTACATGCCAGAAGGTTAGAAGTGATTTTTTTTTTTAAATTCACAACAGATTTTTGTCATTCTTTGCAAAGTGATAATAAAGAAATAATTTCTATGTATGGCCAAGTAGTATTATCTGAAGCTGAAAATCTTGTTTCAAAATGCAATCATGAGTAAATTACATTTCAACAATAACACTATGCTTCATTTAGGGAGGCGCCTATGGCTCAAAGGAGCAGGGCACCGGTCCCATATACCAGAGGTGGAGGGTTCAAACCTGATCCCAACCAAAAACTGCAGAAAACAAGACAGAACAAAACACTATGCTTCATTTAAATCAGTAATTCAGGAATATTTCTAAAAATTTAATAAAATAAAAATTAATTTAATAATAAATATAACTTTGATTAAAGAAACATAAGAATAATAAGACAAATAACAATATTATAAAGCTTCCCTTTCTATAAAAGAGGAAAATGATGGATTTCAGTATAAGTGTACAAGGAATTTATAGATTGTTCAGTTCATTGTAACAGTGCCCAAAGTCTGTAATTTGAGGCAGAATATATTCTGAGAAGTGTGGTTGGTACTTCCTAGAGTAAATAAGATATTACTTTTGCTCAATGTTGCCCTGGGTAAATATTGAAGAGCAAACATTAAAATTATGTTCTAATAATTCCATCTCAAAAATATTAACATTCTTCTTCCTACCTGTAAACCTACTTGAATAGTTCAATGCTTTTTCTAATAACACCTGTGAAAATAAAGACCTGAAAGAGGCATCTGAAATCTAAGGGGCATCTTATTGTATTGACAGGTGCTACCATGTAGAGGGGACATTGAAGATTACTTTGAATCCTCTTGGGATGGGCAGAGGGAAAAAGAGAGCAAGCTGTATGGACTGATTCATTAATAAACAGGTCCATTTCAATCTGTTTGTTACAAAGGGGATGTAGGTAAATTTTCATTGGAACAAAGGCTTTATGGCTGAAAAACTATCACTCTACTAATGAATATCAAACCGTCCGTTCTATGAGAACTCACAAAGCAAGTCTAAGAAGAGAATAGCATCTGTAACCACTATTAGCTGCCAAGATAATCAGTTTTTGGAAGGTGTATGTTTTTGGATTATTCTAATGTATAAAGTCATGACAAAATTAGAAATTTAATTAATACATTGAAATAAAACATAACACTCAGTCATGGAAATTTATATGGAAGTTAATTTTTTGTATTATGGTGATGAACCTTGAGACATCAAGCACATACCTATGGCTGAGGGAAAGAAGCCACTGCCTTTGTGTATGTCTTGAGGTCTCAGTTATGAATGTGAACACAGTCATTTCAATTTGTGCATTTCCACTGTTGTACATCATATTATTGTTTTACATAAAGAAGAAAAGTTAACTTCAACTATTACTTTTTCTCTGAATGATGCTATCATTTTCTGGTGTCACCTTCATCTTCTCTTTACTACTATATGGACAAAGTCTTGTTACTGTTATTTGTTTTTGGTATTTTGTCCTTTAAATAAAACAGGGGTGGGAAGAATTTTCCTGTGGAAGGACATATACATTTAGCCGTCATCAAATAAAGCCACATTCAAGAAACCTCAGATAGGCATAAAAAGGTACATTATTTTCTAAAAATCTAACTACTATGAACTTAATGATTTCAAAAAAATGAATAATATATGTTAATTTTAAAGTTAACTATCCATCTAATAACTTTACTGTGTCTACTTTTTGTTGGAAAACATTTGAATATTTGGTGCAAATTAAGTTGCTCTCTGTCCTTTGTGAACTTAAAGGCATCTTGGTTTGGTGTTATCAACCAGGTGTGGCTCAAATGCTAACTCGAATGTGATGTCATGATTCTCGACCAGTGAACCTTTCTTGGTATTCTCCAATTAACAGGTCTATAAGAGCTGCATATTCTTCAAATGATTTGCATATATTATCCTTTACATCAATATTCTTTGCTAACTGGAAAAAAGTTCATCTAAAATTTCCTTTTGAAAAATAAGTGTTTTGAAAAACAACTTTTTTCTAAATTTTCTGATTTTTTTTGCTACATATCATATATAATTAGCTTTACCTTACAAAGAAACATTCAAGTGATTTTGACTTAACATTATATCACACAGAAATTCTGTATTCCTATATAAATCTTTCAATTATTCACATTGCTGATCCTTTTCTTCAAAAAATTTACCCATCTCCTCTTGCAGAGATAAAATTTTGGCTATCCCCTGTCCTTAAAATGGCCAATACACTTTTAAATGATATGGCAAGTCCACACTCAATATCTCATCTTCAATGAGTGACATTTTGAAACTGATTTGTATGAATATAATTAGTATTGCTTATAACTTGTGCAAAGTGCACTTAAAGTAGTAGCTTTAGCACAGAGATATTGCTGATCCATGATTCAATGAAAATAAATAAGAGCACATCATTGGCATGTTAATATATTTTTATCTGTTCAGTAAACTCTTCATATTTTCTTGTCATGGAAGGTGTACCAACTGGACATACACTCACTAAATTTACCAAATTCAGTCCAACTTCACAACATTTATCTTGGAATTTGTTGAAGATATCTATTCCGTGTGCTCTGTTTGCAAGAGTGCCCAAAGTGAATAACTCTTTGTCATAAAGAAAACTTTCTTTTTTGACCTGAATGAAGTATAAAATCTAAGCCAAGTTAGTACTATCGGTTGCTTCATTCAAAACTATTTAAAAACATTTATTTTGGCTCGGCGCCTATAGCTCAACCGGCTAAGGCGCCAGCCACGTACACCTAAGGTGGCGGGTTCGAATCCCCAGCC
>NW_003852495.1:564319-579328 GCF_000181295.1 Otolemur garnettii
AAAAAAAAAAACATTTATTTTTCTTTTGAAGCACTGCATGAAGTTCTATTATGTTGAAGGCGAATTCTCGATACTGACCAGTTATGGTTCTCCCGTTTGTGTTTTGAAATATTATCAGGGTCCCAGCGGTCCACAAACTTTTTAAACAGGGGGCCAGTTCACTGTCCTTCAGACTGTTGGAGGGCCGGACTGTGGGTCCAGGGACAAGTCAGCTGCTAAGTAGGACAGGCAGCGGCAGGCCAGATAAATGTCCTAAGTGGGCTGCATGTGGCCCGCAGGCCGTAGTTTGAGGATCCCTGGGTGTGCAAGCTCAATAATGCATTATTTTACTAATTCTACATCCTTGACTGGCTTGCCTTTCCCCCAAGTATATAAGCTACTTTGTATGTTGCTTCGGTGCCATTATTTCCGGGTCTTGTTGCTGCTTGAAAAAATTGTCTTCGCTTTTGCTTTTCACCTTTTAGTTTCTGCAATACAACATTTTGTGCCCGTTCCCCTAATTTAAAATATTTGTGGTCCTCATGAATGTTATAATGCTGATGAGGATTGAATTGGTTTCATGTTGATACTTCAGTACTGTACTACAAACAAATCATCTTTAGCAGAAAAGAGATAAAATTGAAATTTCCAATCCTCATTAAAACATCAGTTTTCTTCTCTTGATCTTCTTTGACATGATGTTCTGTTACACTGACAGAATATTCTTGAGCTGTGCGCCACTTCAAACAGAAACGTGGTGTATCTTTGTCAAAAGCTGTTAAGAGACCAACATATTTGACCACCATAAACTTCCTCCAGTAAGCCTCGTGGGGTAGGGGCAACAATCGGGTAGAGATGTTAGAATGAAATCATGAATCTAGCCATCAATTTAGGATGCACTAATGTTCTAGTTGTGGCCATCAATCTGGGAGGACTATTTCATTGAAACTTATTTTATTCTTTGACATTTCAAATACATTAATTTTAAAAGTAAAATAAAATATGAAATGTTAGCAAAAAATTAATAAAAATAAAGATTTGTTCTGGATAATTTGGATTCAGTCAAAAGGCCATAATTAAGGACCTAGAAAACCACATGAAGCCTTAGGGCTGCAGGTTCCCAATCCTGAACTTGAAAGTAAACTTAAAGTTTAGCGTCCTACTTACTTTACTTGTTCACTGCTATATCTTCACCACCTAGAAGAGTTTCTAGTACATAAGTAACAGTCAATATGTTTTGTTAAGTGAAGAAACAGTTATGTCTATATGTGTATAACTTTATCCTGCTACATTTTAGCTCTATAATCTGTAAAATGAGGCTCAGAAAAAAGAAAATTAATTAGGAGTTTGTTCACATCTCACAGAATTCTAAAGAATCCAACAAGGAAAACAACTGGAAAATGTGAGTAGCTATGTTTGGTGTCTGAAAAACTAGCAGGAAATGCCAAATGTAAATTATTTCAGTATGTTAGAAGTCAAGGGGAAATGTTATTGCTGATAATGAGGAACGTTATTTCTATGGTGAAAGTCTGACTATGAATGTTACAATTGGTCACCGATAACGGATAAATTGCAGGCATGCAAGGTGAAAGCAAATAATCAACAGTTACACCTGTGGACATGCAGCATTGATAGTTAGAACATAATCCACAAATGGCAAGTACATGTAAAATTACAAATAAATTAAGAAAGGAAATGAGATTTAACCGAGACCTTAATCCTATGTGAGCCTTTTAAGAGAAATGTATCTATTCAACATATTAAACATGAAGCTTTTAAGTTAGCCCTTCTCTAAGCATTAAGAATAAAAATCTAATTAAACCAACATCATTATATCAAACAGCCAGCTGTCTTGTTGGTAGATAAAATTATAATTTGTGATAAGGTAAAGAATATTTTTTACTTTCTCTCGCAGATCATTTCAGATTTAGGATTTGTATCACTACCAATAATTCCCTTTTTGAAAGTGACTACGATTTATAGAGTTTAATGATGTTATGTTTAGTCCAGTGTTTAATTGTTTATTATTATTCACTTACTTGAAAATATTTAACTTATAAAATGTATTTTATTTAAAATGGTCTATCATACAGTATATTTGTTAAAAGCAAAAGATGCATTATTTTCGAATATTAAATAAGATGCATTGAGTCTATTCATGTAAAACTTCCTTTGTTGAAAACAAGTTATTTTAAAACATTTCATTGAAATATATTTTGTTACATTTGGAAGACTTTCTCCAACATAATTACTGTATGTTCACCAGTAAATTTTAGCTAGGGTTCTTATAAAAAATAACATATAATGTTTAAGTACAAAAAAATTTCATATTATCACTGTCTATGGTACTGATAAATGTAAGGCATGATTTCAGCTTCATAAATTATAAAGCTTTCTGTATATCCCAAAATGTTATCATTAATGTGTTATGCAATATAACATATACATAAAACCCATGAAATATGTGATAAAATGTGACATTTTGTTGTTATGATGAAGAAAACACAGACCCATTTATGAAGTATTTGTTTTAGAATGCTTTTCTTTGGTCATAAATACTTCATATGCAGGGACTGGAAGACTTTTGTTAAATAATTCAGGATTTAGATTTAAGAAAACCCTGACAGTGAGAGGACGTACAGGACAGATGCTTTCCTCTGAGTTTCTTGGAAGCAGATCTTTGGACAATGGCTAGAGGGCTGGGATTATGAATGGGGAGTGGGCAAAGTGGGGCAGGGAAAGGAAGACAGTAGAAAAGTCAGTTGTATGAACCAGCTGCCACTAGGGGGAACTAAAGCCTAATGACAACACACCAAGAAACACTAGGAAATGTTATTTGAATGTCCTTCAGAGGCATTCCTTACAAGGACGGAGGGAACTAGGTGTTTTTGCACCACCAGCATTCACTCCTTCATTATTCTGTGATGACAGACATGCTAATTCTAATTTTTCATCCAAGATTAGAGTACACTTTAAAGGAAATACCCTGGCAAAGAAACAAACTTTTGACTAGACTTAAAAGATTAAGACCAGAAATAATGGGCACCACACCAAAATTGTTCACTGAAGGTTTACTAGACATGTTTAACAAATATATGACCAATACATGTATCTCAAGAAGTGCAGGGCCTGGTGGTGGAAGGAGGGGGAAGAGAAGTCATACATTCAAAGAGACTTCCTATATTAATGAGAACTAGACATATTGAATATCTTGATTGTGAACGTTTTATGGGTACAGACATATATCAAGTTCTGATAAAATTGTACAATTCAGATATGTAAAATTTATTTTATATGAGCAAAACTTCAGCAAAATCGTTTTAAACAACAACTGGAAAGGGGATTATTTAAGGAGTCCCATCAATGAAATTAAAAAAAAAAAAAGGTTTTTTGGATCTTAATTAAAACAAAACAACTTTTAAAAGAACAAATTTCTATGATATTTCATAGAGACTACAGATTGGCTTTAGACAATATTAAGAAAGTATTGTTTGTATGATAATTTAAAATTTAATAGACATCATAGACTGGCTATAGACAATATTAAGAAATAATTGTGAACTTTGCTGGCTATGATGATAGTCAATTATGTTAAAGTATTATATGTTTGACATGATGTCTGGGATATCTTTTTCAGTAAATGTATGGGGAATAAAAGAAAGAAAATAGAGGCCATAATGATCATGTTGCTACTTCTTCTACTTTCTGTATTTTGAAAATATCCATAATTAAAAATGAAAAATTGGAATCTTCAAAATAAAAACAGGAAAATATAAACTGTCATCAGTTTTACAAATGTGTGAATAAAATATGTATTTAAGTTGCTATTAATTTAAATAGAAACCAGCTTTCATTTTGATTTTTATTAAAGTCTGAGTTTTAAAAACTTTACCATGTACCATGATTTATACGATAGTAATTTATTCCTAATGTGTTCCAAATCGTGAATATAATTTATAATTTCTTTATTTGAAATTTTTCAAATGACATCTGTAGTTAATAATTTTAACCAATTCAACATATACTTTCTGTAAGATAGAGTAAATCTCAGGAGTCAGTCATTCTAAGTTATGTTTAGTGGGGCTATGGGTGTGCTGTTGGTCTTTTTTAGCCATTTGAGGTTTCCCATTTCTTCGTCAATGCGCTTTCTTGAATTACTTGAATTGCAAGTCTAAAGTCAGCCTTATTAAGTTCTTCATAATACAGTTTCAACAATATGTACTTTTGTCAAAGAAAAACGTAAAAATCCATCTACATTGTGCTCTACAAAGCAAGTTTTTTTCAGTAGTCTATATAAAAATAAAACATGATGGGCTTTTTACTACTTTTTCTTTCTGCATAGAATTTGTTTTACTCCCTACCTTCATTTTTAAAACATATTCTCTATTCTTTCACATAATAATAAAGATATGTAATTCTTGAAATATAGTAAGTTAGGGATCATATTCACTGAGTCCAGTTTCTGGTTTCATGTAAATTATAATAAGGCAGACCTTCTAAAATGCAAATAGAATTGAACATATTCTTAGTTCCTTCTAAAGTTAAAAAGAGAAAAAATAGGATGAGGAAAACTTGGTTAATTTAATATGCAGTCAGTTCAATGTAGTGTGCTGAAAATCCAATCAGACATTGGCATTTTCTGTAAGAAATGTACTTTTAACACGGCCTAATAAGTAGAGAGGAAGACAGTCTGCTAAAAGAATAATTTCATTTTTTACTCAAGATAACTGCTACATCATAATGATGAAAGATTTCTTGTATGTGTAAGACAAAGCTGAGCAATAATGAGGTTATTCGCTTTTTTCTAGACTAGCAAATAAATGAACTATAAGTAATGAGTTCCAATTTGGAGTTCTTTTTTTCACACTGAAAATAAGGACTTTGCAAAACTCTGATGTATCTTTGAGTGCCTCTGCATGCTCTTCAGTCATTAGAAATGAATTTATAGGGGCTGAGGAGGAAAGGGAGCCAGGAATTCTATTTATACTCTGTAATATAGTAGCAGTGTCATGAAACCCTGAGGCTAAACTTTCTAAGGAAAATAAAGAATGCCTACAATGAGTACACTGGAAAAGAAGCTAATTTTTAAAAATCCTAATTGACACTAAATCATATAAAGCAAGTTTCTTAAAGAAAGACTGTTGTAAGGATGAAAAAAATGCAACAGAATGAAAGTACAGTAAAAGCACATTGGAAAATATGAAGACAATTTGAATGAGTTACTAGCTAGTTCTTCTAAGGTATGCAAAATATTAACTTGTGCCATCTGTATCCTGTTTGCCCGGTCTGGGGTCTTTTGGGCAATTATTTCTAATGCCTGGAAATCATTTCTATTATCTTTAATTCACATGGTAGTTATACCTTTTAAATCAATGGCCTAACATGGTCTTATACATAAAGAAAGGCTTTCTGAAGGAAGATTTGAAAGTGAGAATGGTTTTAACACTGTATTATGGAAGAGCTTTCTTAGAGGTATTAAAATAGAATGTTAACTATTCAAATTCTTAGAATTTTTCTGCATTTGTTATAAAAATTGACTAGACTTGATGGACTGTCAGGGAATACTGTGGGGAGGTTTTGAAAATGATGCCCAGATTAATTTCTAGTATTCACATAGTCACTTGCAAACTGAAGTGGTTATGGACTTGATCACCTGGGAAAACAAATATTTATGAAATGATGTCCATATTTTTGAGATACACTAAAATGTGCTGATGGCAAAACTGAACATTATATTTACTTTTTTTTAAAATAACATACATACACATGATACACACATAAAATAACATATATACACATATATGTCACAGCCCACCGCTGCCACTGCTTATCAGGGCCCAGGACTGGCCAGGTCTTGGGCCCGGCTTTTCTATGTTCCAGACGCAGACCGGTGAACTACCTTGCTCAGGAAGTGCTCTTAGGTGCCTGAGGGCTATTAACTTTAGCAGAAAGGAGAGGGAGAGAGTCTTTGAGGGTGAAGTAGTCTTAGAAGAACAGAGCTTTAGCAGTTTATAGCAGAGCTGGGTAATCTGCAGCAGAAAGATGGTGCTGGTGTTCTGCAGACAGGAGAGGAGACAGATCAGAGCAAGCGGGTCCATTATAGAACATACATGCTCCCGACTGCCTTCTCCTCCAGCCTAATATAAGGCTGATCCTGTGCCTCTCAACACCACAGGTGTAGAGACTGCCAATTCACTACTACTCTCATCTCACGAGCTCTCTCATGCTTGTTAGGAGAGCTAAAACCCTCCCCATGCCCTTTACACCAAGGTGTTCCATTATTGAGCTATACAGATGTTTCTTATAACTCTCACTCTTAGCCATAGGCTCTACAGAGTAGTAAATATGTGTGTATTTTCTTTTTTTTTTTTTTCAAATGGAGTCTCACTATGTCACCTGGTAGAGTGTCATGACGTCACAGCTCACAGCAACCTCAAATTCTTGGGCTTAAGTGATTCTCTTGCCTTAGCCTCCCCAGGAGCTGGCTATTTTGTTGTTGTTGTCGTTGTCACTGTTGTTTAGCAGGCCTGGGCCACGTTCTAACCGGCCAACCACCGGGTACATGGCCGGTGCCCTAACCACTGAGGTGCGGACATAAAACCTAAACTGTGTATTTTCCTGAGAATCCGAGTGACCATATTAGACTCAACAAAACTTTGTATCTCCCATTTAGCTTATTTATCTGCATGATAGTCAGTTGAAGTCAGAAAAAAAAACAAAACATATTAAATGAGACATGTTTCATTAGAAACAATCAATGACAGAAAATTCCCCTTACTCTCTCTTTATGTGCATCTTTATGATCACAGTTGCTTTTGTTTCTATATTGAGTGATTTATATTAATATAAGTTGAATTATTTGAATCTTCGTGGATTGCAGGTATGAATTATCTACTCTTTCTGATCAGCATAGTTATCTTATTTAATAGAGATATCATATGCATAAATTAAAATTTTTTCAATGAAATTCACTTAGTATTTACTATGTTTTAGGTATTATATGTCAGAGTAGTAATAAAATGTTAATATTTATACATAAACAATTATAATGTACAGCATATAAATATGCATAAACAGAGATATAAAAATGATAATGAGACTATACTGAACACACAGGAATTAATTTTATCAAAATATGGTATTGAAGAAAAATACGAATGTAGGTTTTCCTACAGAAGGGAACATGTGCATGGTGATGAAGTTGGTGGCATGTACCGTGCAATACAAGTGTAAGACAAGCCTGACTCTTCTGTAAAGTTCGGTGATTTCTACGCTACTCTCTACAACAGGGGTCCTCAAACTTTTTAAACAGAGGGCCAGTTCACTGTCCCTCAGACCGTTGGAGGGCCGGACTGCGGGCCCCGCGATGAGTCGGCTGCTAAGCAGGACAGACAGCCGTGGCAAAAACACCTGACAGGCAGGATAAATGTCCTAGGCGGGCTGCCTGTGTTCCATGGGCTGTAGTTTGAGGATGCCTGCTCTACAAGGAGTGTTAAAGAGTAATTTTTAAGAACTCAGACTCTATCCAAAAGCCAATGTACAAAATCCTGGTTTATACACTGAGCAGTTGTGGCATTGTTCTATTTTCTTATATGTGAAATGGAGATAATAACATGTACCTCTCTGGGTCACTGTTAAGACTCTCATGGACATTCTAGCTTTTATTACTATTTCTATTATTCTCCAGACACAGGAACCCCATGTCTGGACCCCCTGTTGTGGATACTGCAGATGGGCTCTCATCTCTGCTGCATGAACCCTATGTTTGTTCCTGGCCTGTGGCTTCCTCCATTCTGTTCTTTTTCCATCACTCACCATCTTCATGCTAAACTATTGACTACACATAGTTAAAATATTAGCCTTCTCAGTCATGATGTTATTCTTTTTTTCATATCTATTTACTGACATTAAAATAATATTTTAGAGGGAAGTAAGACAAATGCATTTGTTCAGCACATCCACCTAACCACATATCTGAAAATGACATTATTTAAAACAGTAATAGCAAGATGAAACAGCAACAAAAACAACAAAAGTACATAGATAAATCTCAGCTAGGAAGTGTATCTCATTTCCCAAAGCTATTGTTTTGTTTTTTTTCTTTTGTTTCATTGAGTATCTATTTGATTTTGGTCTAACATATTTATCCCCTCAAACATTGCCATATTCATTCTTAACAGTCTTCCAAGACAGGATGAATTGAGATATTTATAAGGCAAAATATTTTCATTGTATCACCAAAGAAAGGCTTATGGGATCCTTTAGCCTTCATGAGACAAGTTCTTCATTAAGGCCTTTATGAATCAAGTTCTTTAATGAAGATTAAAGATCAAGTTCTTCATTAAAGAACTTGATATGTACTAAGAGACAACATTTTAAGTGCCCTAATACTCTGTTTCCCCAAAAATAATACCTACCCAAAAAATAAACCCTAGCAGGATTTCTATGCATTTGTCAAATATAAGCCCTAGTGACGATAATGAGATAATAAGAACTAGTGATGGGCATGGCTATGCAGATACACTGCATAGCCAAACCATGCATTTCAGTGTGGAGAAAGACATCCCCTGAAAATAAGCCCTAGTGCGTCTTCTTGAGAAAAAATAAATGTAAGACAGTGTCTTATTTTCAGGGAAACACAGTAGATGAACACAAGGAAAACTATTAAAAATGTCAAAATATACCAACAACTCTGAGTTAAGGGTGACTGAGAAGAAGTGAATTAATTATTTCTAAACTAAGAGAAACTTAAGTCCATTACACAAAATTCTTATAAAGAAGTTCCAAGATAGCTGCCCACCTACCCATCCACTCACCCAATTCACTCTCTATCCATGGCCTGTCATATGCATGTTTTCTATAGGACTTAATCTGAGTAATTCAGAAATTATAAACATTAGAGACCTGTAATGATTTTACTTAAATGTTTATTTCTTATATGGTATTCTTTACTGTTTAAAATTTATTTATTAAAAGATGCATATTTAATTAATTTCTTTAAAGATATATTATTACTATGCATAGCCATATAATTTTTCTCTGACATGTTTTTGTGATTACATCTAAACGAAAATGTGATAAAAATCTTCAAAGTTACTCATGCCTTCCTTTTGTTTCATGTATTACAATGATGATTCTATTTTGGTTTATTGTCATCTTGTAAATTACCCCATTGTATGGAAATGATTTTAGTAAAATATTGTAAAAACATCCTTTTAAGTCTCTAGAGCCCTGGCACAAAATAGATGGTAGATTCAATTTGGGCAGTTTTAGAAAAGTTTAACAAAGACACTAATAGTACAGTAAGGGCAGAGTTAAAGAAAAAATACAACAAGGAGTGGTCCAGAACCCTGCTGATTTGTCTGAGCAAGGAGCCTTTGTCAGCTACTTTGAGCAATCTTGATATATCCGTTATTTTTCATTATGTTTAAACATCTGTATATTTTAACTCTTCTTAAACATATATGGAATCATATTGATCAAGATATTCTTAATTTCTTGTTTTCACTTGACATCAAATTTTGCAAACCTAACTTCCATATAACATTCCTTGGTGTGGATTTACTGAAATTGCAAATAATGAAGAAAAATTAAGGGTAAATAAATATGAAATAAATACATAAGAAAAATCATTAAAAATATCTAAATTAAATGATATTACCAAATAGTAAATAAAGAGAAAAAAGCTTTAAAGTGGTGAAAATATATTATAAAGTTATATATTCCCAAATTGCAACAATAAAAACCTTATATTCATGATGAATATTCTACATACTTTATTATATGATGTGATTGCTGAATGATTGGATTATACTATAATAATAACAGAGTTAATAACAAATATTTTGAATATTTTTTGAATATCCAGGAATTTAAAGGCTGAGTTTTACATACAGTCTCTATAGCCTTCCAAATAGGTAAAGGAAAGAACACTTGTCATTTGAATTTATCTTTCTGTTTCTCATCTCAAACAAGCACATTCTAAAATGGTGCCAGATTCACGAGAACATTTCATTGGTTATTTGACCAAGTCATCATCTGGAAAATTGTGTGTTGGGGCCTGGAACTGGCCAGGCGTCCGGCTCTTGGCCTATTTAAACATCCCAACCCAGATCACTGTGCTACCCTGCTCAGGATGAACTCCCCTTAGGTGCCGGAGAGCAATTCTTCTTAGCAGGACAGAGAGAGAGAAACAGTCTTAGTAGGAGAGAGAATCTTAGCAGTCTTCATAGAAGTGTGCTGAGCAGGCGTCCTCCAAGCAGGAGGAGCAGAAGAGTGAGTGAGTCCATGAGAGAATGAATGAACCCAGACTAACTCCTCCTGCAGCTACTTATAAATGTAGTCCCGTGGCCATTTGCACCACAGGTGTGGAGACTGCCAAGCACTCATGTTCGTCTTGTGTGCTCTCATGTTAATGAGACCTAAATCCCTTCCCCATTCCCTTATCACCAGGGTACTATATTACAGAGCTGTTATAGGTATTTCTTATAGTTACAGAGTGTTCAAAGCTTGACTCTCTCTTCCCCAGTCCTTTGAGTTATATGGTCTGCTACAATTGTGCCTGAAACATTCCTGTGTCTAAGGCTTATTCTTATTCTTATATCAGTGCTTAGTGGACTGAATTAGTTTATATTCTTCTTCTAGGGTGTGTATAACTACCAATTTCTTCATGTATTTCTCTGAAGTAAAGAAACATCACATCTCACTTGTTTATATTTTACTATGTACTCTTGCTTAATTTTATTGCAACTTCATTTGCAATAAAATTAAGCAAGGATGGGAGAGTGTTGTCATGCAGCTGATGGGAAATAGGAAAAGAAGGATGACCTGGTCAGGGTAGTAGGCAACTCATGGCAGTTATTGGGTTCTGGGGAGTAAAAGGATAATGGGATTAGTCATGTCTCCCTCCTCTTACTCTCTACCACTCTGTCAATTATGGACAGTAGGAAAGATTAAACAAATTATTTTATTGAGCACATATTGGAAAGATAATGGTTTTCACAATTATGTACACATAGCTCATATGAATCCAATAAGCTCAAGTCTGAATAAGCTGTATCAGCATTGAAGTCGTCCTGTGGAACCTGAATTTGAAATGAGCATGAACATTTAATTAAGAATAAGAAAGCACATGGCAAAACGAAACAACAGAACAAAACACAAAAAAGTCAGAATAGATTCAAGAAGCACTCATGCACTACGATTAACCTTATCAACGCATGCATATAATCTGGGTAAGTTTGTTGGGTGGGTTTATAAATCCTGATGAATAAGATTTCATTTATTATTATTGCCTGTAATTTGGAAAGCTATCACACTGATATGTGTTGATAACTAAATTATACTTAAAATTATTTATCTATGCTTTTAGAACTAAGCCACTTCTTGGTTTTACCGACTTTTTCATTTCCATGTAGTAAATTGGTGACTTATCCCTTTTAGAGGACTGAAAATAACCTAGACTGTGCCTAAAATAATCACTTTTGTCAGGGTATTGTTTTTCTGCTCTTAGTGAATGCTCTCTAACAGAATTGGTTTAAGAATGTCTCCCTTAAATCAAGCAGGAGAGACTGCTTGAGGAACAACGTGGGAGAAAATTGTGGTCCCATGTGAACTGGGTCACAGCAGTGAGGCTATGAAGACATCTGGTAGAGCCTGCCCCCCGGTACCTGCCCAGTCTCAGTCCCTCTATGACCTTGCAGCCTCTGCCTGATGATAACCTTTGTGCACTTCTCTCCACAGGAAAACCAGAGTCCTCACCGGTTGTGTACTCAGAAGCCCTCCCACCCCACCAGTTGCCTGGAACTGCACATGTCTACAGTTATGGATCCCCCACAGCCTGGAAGATGGCCTGTTGTTTATCGGGGAGCACAGCTCAGCTTCTCTCTGGCCAAATGTGAGCACTTCCCTGCTATCTGACAAGCTAACCCACACTTCTTTGAGATCTGAGTCCCTTCCATGTTCACCTCTCTTTGGGTACATTTCCTCAGTCCTAGGATATCAGACAGTTTCCATAAGGGCATTATTAGCCCCCATGTTTGATAAAATGCTACAATTATGTTTTGATTTGAGGAAAATTAATTTAGCCAAGCTTGTGAATAAAAATTAGTTTGCTAGTTTTGTGAAAGGACAGTTCTCTATAGAAACCAAAGACAACTGGTACTGTGGACCTACTTTACTGATGCTTTAGAGACCATCCTAGACTGATGGCTGAGCTTCCTCTGATACAATGCTTTGTATGAAACATCCCCCATTTAGCCTACTGTGTGGTGCTCATCTCCTGATTGGACCCAGTCTTCCACATCACTTTGATTTGGTCTTTACATTCACAAAGTATAGAAATGCACATACTTTTTAGAGACAATGTATGAATGACTTGCTATCTTTATAAGCAAGATAAGTCACAAAAAATGGATGATACATTAAAATATTTTAAAACAGCTTATTTACCTTCACTTATGAGTGATTTTCATAGTGTAAAGAATAAATGTACATTTTTAGAAAAGAAACATCTGAATTAAAATATGGCAGATGTGTTCCTGAAATAGAACATGTCGAATCTAATGCAGATCATTGAATATCTGGTTGACATCAAGGATTTGTAAATTAAATTATCCTATATTTAAAATTGGTGATGGGTACCATCCCACTTGACAAGTAAAATTAAAAGAAAATCTAAAAAAAACTATTAAAATCATGTGCAATTTCTTGAGACAGAATTAAAAAAGAAATCTTAGCTGGTATTTTATTTTTTTATTTCATCAATAAATTTGACAATATTTGGAAATAAGAACTTTCTAAGAATAGGTATGTGTTGCATTTCATCAACTAAAAAATTGATGTAGAAAGTTTGATATTATGGATGGCGTCTGTGGCTCAAGGAGTAGGATGCCAGCCCAATATACTGGAGGTGGCAGGTTCAAACCTGACCCCGGCCAAAAAAAACTGCAAAAAAAAAAAAAAAAAAAGGGTTGATACCATGTGTATTACTCAGATTGCATCAGAAGACATAGAGATTCAAGGCAAAAATGCATTCATTCATGAATCTAATTTATAGATGCCTGAGCTAAGAAATTCCCAAACAAATATTATCAGGCTATGAATCATGTTTGAAGTCTGCAAAAGTTAGTCTTATTTGAGCTTACCTAATGACGTCTCTTAGTTGCAATACAGTGATGAATATGATCCCTGTATACACCTGAGCAGATAAGGAGTATTTGTTGGATGTTAATTACATTTATTTATTTTATTGAGAAGTGGGCACACTTTATTATTATTACTTTTATGTTTCTATTTGAGGAACATTAATTTAACTGAGGTTGTGGAAAAAAATGAGTCTGCCATTATTTACAATGTATGCCTTATAATAACATGGGATTTCTGTTCCTTTATTTTAAAATATAACTGGGGTACCAAAGTTTTGGTTACATGAATTTCTTTTGTGCAGCTTGAGTCAAAGTTATATATTATGTGTGCCTCTCATCAAGATAGATTCAATGTCTCCATTAGGTGTGAATTTACCCTTCCCCTCTTGCTCTCCCTGGCTCCCCCCACTTGCTTTCTGTTGAGATTTACTGCCAATTATGCATGTGGGTGTTATCGATAAGTTTCAATTTCATAGTGAGTGCATTGTGTATGTGTTGCTGGTTTTTCCATTCTTGTGAAACTGCATTTAGAGGAATGGCCTCCAGTTTCATCCAGGTTGTTGCAAAAGGTATTAGCGCACCATGTTTTTATGGGTCAGTAGTACTTCATGGTACACATATACTGCATCTTATTAATCCACTCATGTATTAATGGGCACTTTAGTTGACTTCACATGTTTGTGGTTGTGAATTGTACTGCAATAAATACTCAAGTACAGGTATCTTTTTGATAAAACTTATTTTCTTCTCGGTGTGTATATCCAGCAGTGAGTCTTGCTGGATCAAATGGTAGCTCTACTTTAAGTTCTTTGAGGTATGTCCATGAGGACTTCCGTACACGTTGTACCCATGTCCCATCAACAGTGTATAAGTGTCCCTTTCATTCCACATCGACATTTGGGATTTTTTTGATAAAAGTCATTCTCACTGGAGTTCAGTGAAATCTCATTATGGTTTTATTAAGCACTTCCCTGATGATGAGACACTTTCAGCAATTTTTATAAGTTGATCTTTCTTATTTTTAAAAGCTTCTGTTCATGACTTTTGCTGACTTTTTGATGGGGTCTTTGATTTTTTCTTTCTAACTTGATTGAGTTGTTTGTAGAGTCTAGTTATCAGCCCTTTATCAGATGCATAAACACATCATGCAAAAACTTCCTCCCACTCTATAGGTTGTCTAGTCACTCTATTTAGTCTTTCCTTGGATGTAGTAGCTTTTTAATTTAATCAAATCCCATCTGTCTGTTTCTTTGTCTGTTTGTTCTGCTGTGATTGCCCTTGGTGTCTTCTTCAGAAATTATTTGCCTGGGCTAATATCTACAAGAAAATATTTCTCAACAACTTTCTCAGAATTCTTATAGTTTCATATAATTTCTCTGTTCTGGTCTATTGGTCTATGTGTCTGTTACTGTGCCAGAACTGTGCTGTTCTAGTTACTCCACCCTGGTAGTATAGCTTGTAGTTTAGTAAAGTCATGACTTCCAATCTGTCCATGTTGCTCTAGGTTGCTTTGGCTATTTGAGCTCTTTCCTGGTTTCCTACAAAGCATAGAATTATATTTTCAAGATCTGCAAAATGATATTGTTCTATTAGTAGGGACTGCATTGAATCTGTAGATCACTTTGGATAGTACAGTCATTATAACAGTGTTAATTCAGCCAGTCGATCCAAGAGGAGGGTATATTTTTCCATTTATTTCCCCAATATGAGAAACAAAACATCAGAAGCATTCCCAAATTCTACTTGCTGGTTTTACTATTGATTATATGTAGTTCATTTTTGATGAGTCATGAAGCTTTACTAAGTATAATTAATTTTCTAGGTGTGACATGTTTCACAGTAAATGCATCTTAGAAAAATGTAGTGTTGGCTCGGCGCCTGTGGC
>NW_003852495.1:579553-597112 GCF_000181295.1 Otolemur garnettii
ATATATATATATACACATATATATAGTGTTAAATCTCTTGATTTTGAACTGTGAAACAATGATGGACTTTTGAGAAAAAATACTTTAATATGAATTTATTTTGATCAAGAATCTAGATTTTTATGGAACAATTTTCTTCTTCTTTTTAAAAATCTCAAAATTTTAAGGGAATACCAATGCTTTTGTTGCATGGATGCCTTTTGTAATGCTTACCACCCAGATAGTCAGTTAGTGTTCATGTACACAATAAATGAGTTTTACCCCTCCCATCCTCCCTTTTCCTTTCCTCTAGATTTCCAATTACCCACACATTTCTTTGTGTACATGTGTAATCATTGATAATCACAATTGTTGGATAGTACATGAGATATTGTTTTCTATTTATGATATACTTCATTTAGGATAATGACCTCTAGTTCCATCTAAGTTGCTCAAAAACAAACATTATTTCATTCCTTTTTATGGTGGATTCACAACACATGGTTAAAAAAAAACTCCTTTTTTTAATTATTAAATCATAGCTGTGTACATTAATGCAATCATGGGGTACAATGTGCTGGTTTATATACCATTTGAAATATTTTCATCAAACTAGTTAACATAGCCTTTGCGGCATCTTCTTAGTTATTGTGTTAATATTGTATTTATATTCTACACCTAGTAAATGTCACATGTACCCTTGTAAGATGTACTATAGGTGTGGTTCCACCAATCACCCTCCCTCCACCCATTCTCCCTCCACCTCCCTTGATATCATGTAGCATTATTAAATATTGTCTTTCATGCACAAATATACAAATGTACAAAGATTTTCCTTTCCATCTAATACAAGTACATTAAATAAGATGAATAAGACATCTTTAGTGCCCTTAATATCATTTAAATATGACCCCTAAATTTTTTAGGGTGAAGTACTACTCTGTCTTCTACTATTCTATCTAATTTTACTATAAATAATGTTTTCTATTTTTTATATTCCAAACTTTTGCCTATTTAAAAAGAACAGTAATCATTAAGGCTTATTAAATTTGCCTGGAGAGCTCCACTTGTTTGCTGTATAATCTGTGTCACATGAATTGCAAAGAAAAGTTCCTGTAGGGACAAACATTTCCACTGCTAGAAATTTTAGCACTTTTTATTTTGGTTGTAGCTACAGAAAGAGGACTTAGTGAATGCTATCCTCCTCAATTCCTCCTTGAAAATAACTCTAGTCAGTATTAAACTGTCAGTATTTAGAAGGTCATGAACAACATTAACTGTTCTATATTCATTTTCTCTCCATAATTTCTATGTGATCACATCTTTGGACAATGTATGTGTTCAGGTCTGTTGATCTACCATACTTTCCTTCAATTTTTCGGAGGGCTGGGCTAAGTGGATTTCATTGATTAACATGAACTGATTTTTCTTGAATTAATTTGTTTAGGAACATCTAGATTGTGAATATTTTTATTACTATATGAACAACTGATATATGAAAGTCAAAAGTTATTCTTACACTTAGAGAATAAGAAATCAAGAACTCCAGATAAGCAATTCCAATTTGTCTTCAGTAGAAATACAATTTCCCATTTGCAAAATGTTCTCATACAGATAACCTCTTCTACCTTCTTTGTTACTGGCTGTGCAGCTACCTACACCAATAGATTTAGGGAGAAAGAATATTATTAATTTTGGCTTACCTATAAATTATCTGATGTGACTTAATATAATATAACACAAAACCCATGAGAAATGTTAAAATATATACGATTTAAATTTTAAGGCTTCTAGATAGTGTAGTAAATTCTGTCATTGACCCCTATATTTTACACCTCCCTGTACCCATGCCCTTTACCCTGTATGTCACTTGGATGTATCCACAGCTTGACTCTGGGTTTGGTCATCCAATTGTTTAGACCAACAGGATATCAGCTGACATCATGCAAACAAGAGGTTGAAATGTGCCTGTATAATTAATTTTTTCTCTTCTCTTATTCTTCTATCAACACCAACAGAATATGCTCAGATGAGTCTACTGGAGAGTAAGAGACATGTGAAGTGCAGCTGAGTTGCTCTAGTCTTCCTAGATGTGGGCAGCATAGATAAGCAAATAGGTTAGTTGATCCCCCAACATATAAGCTAGCCCAGCTAAGAACAGCAAAGTTACCAACTGTTTTTAGATAATATGAGTAGAGGTGGGCATTGCTTAATTTAATTATATTTTATTTTATAAGTTACTTAACTTTTTAAATTTATGCTTAGGAGGAACCCTTCTAGAACAAAGACGACTCAATTTAAAAATTAAATCTTATAAAGTATTATTATCAACCTGCTTCTAGTCTGATTGATATTCTAAAAAATAAATTTAAAATAAAAGTATGTTATTATCATTTGAGTATTTTTTAAATCCCTATTTTAGATGAATACTTTCATATAAAATGAAACCACAGCATGTACTTGATAGCAACAGCTGCTTCCTGATGGGTTTTAAATTCTAAGCTATTTTGAGGGCTAAACCCCAGTGAGAACTTTGTTAGTGTCAATACCTATTAATAATTGCTGACAAATTATCAACAACCTAGGAGCAAATTTTCTGTTGATAACTTGGAAAATGCAAACATATGGTAACTTTGACATTATCTTAATTTCCTTGGATAGATATTTCACTTTGATATGAGGCTAAGACGTAGTCTATTTCAGTAAAATTAATGTTATCTTAGTAGGAAGGATAAAGATTTTCCCTAAAGGTGTTTTTTTGTTGTTGTTTAAGTATGACTTTCTGAGATAAAGAAAGTGCATCTGGAAAACACTGGACAAATTCAAGTATGATGTTGAAGTAAATAAATACCATGAGCAATATATGCTTTTTGTAGCACTTTAAAGAATGGCATCATCCATTCTTGAGATACTTTACTAAGAAGAATGTATTTTAGCTCCAACCAAGTAAACACAAAAGATGTAAACTCTCAATCTTTTCTTACAGCTGAATACTATTCCATAGTATACATATGCCACAGTTTATTAATCCATTCATGGGTTCATGGACACTTAGGTTGCTTCCACATCCTGTATAAAACCAATATATAAACAACTACATGACCACATGAAAGAAAAATAACACAAGTATTGTCTATTCAGGGGGAACCAGAGGGAGGGAAGGAGGGAGGGCATCCCCTGTGTGAAGGGCTCAACTACATCTTGAACTTTACCTTATAAATGAAAACAATGTAATCTAAACATTTATAACACGTTAATGTGAATTTTTTTTAAAAGATAGCATCTTACAGTGTGGGTCTTTATTAATGCCCTCTGTGGTTTCTTTCTCATAGGGACCAATGACTAATGTAGTAATACAAACTATCAGGTAGGTCAAAGCCCCACAGATTAAATAGAACAGGATTTAAAATTTTTTTCTCAAAAAATAACCAATAGAGTAAGTCAATTTTAAGACATTAGTTTCCTTTTCCTAAAGGTACTTCTCTATAAAATTACAGAGGAGACTCCTGTGTAGTTGTAAGACATCTTACAATAAATGAAATTACTTTTCTTATGAAGGGTAGCCATAACTCATTGATTTTATTCACTCAAGAAAATCTTATATTAAGTCACTTCTGGATGGTAAAATAAAATCTAAATTCTCTCCCCACTTAGAATATAAAAGCTGCCATTTACTGTCATTTCATCCAATCCAGTAAGACAAGTATGAATTTATAACAAAAAGTAAACTTTAAGACAGAGAAAGTAAGGTACAGATTATATTGATTAAAGAAGCAATTAATCTGATAAAATAATAATCATAAATGTGTGTACTCATAATAAAAAATTTTAAAGTGCATCAATAAAACACTGGAAGAATTAAAAAAGAGAGAATTTCATGATTAAAGTCAAGTTTTTTTTGAAGTCTTTTTTTTTTTTGGCTAGGGCTGGGTTTGAACCCACCACCTCTGGCATATGGGGCTGGCAACCTACTCCTTTGGGCCACAGGCACCATCCCTAAAGTTAAATTTTAATATCGCTCTTTCAGTTATTTTTAAAACAAGTAGAGAAAACTATTAAGTATAAAAATTTGAAAACATTTGTAGAACAGTCTGATGAAAAAATACACATTTATTTAAAATGTATGGGGATTTGTTGTACACCAAATGACAAATCTAGTCTAAGTATATATCAAAGGATTGAGATAGGACAGCATATTCTCTAATCAAAGTGTATATTAATAAAGAATTAATAAAAGTAACATATGTAGAATACTTTAGGTATCAGAAACTTTAAATATTAAGGATACTGTATGTATTATAATACTTTAAATTAAAGAAATTTAAAAATAATTTAAATTTTATATGATATTTTTAATTTCAATATCATAATTTGAAATATTATGAATCAATCAATAAATCACAAAGTAAATTAAAAATATTTTAATTTAATTATAATCAAACTGCAGCCTGCCACAATCTGTGAAATACAGCTAGACTAGTAATTTGATTGAAACTAATAGTTCATACTACACAAAAATGAGACCCCTAAACACCATTGATACAAGCTTCCAACATAAAAGGAAAGGATAAGCCCAGATAAGTAAGCCTAGATAAGCCCAGAATAAGTAAAGGAAAGGATATTTAAAAATATGAAAAAATAATTGAAGTATAAAATGAACAATGAAACAAAATTACAAATCCTGAAACTGGTCCTTTAAGATGATGAATAAAGATAGTGAAGCTTTAGTAGGACTGATCATAAACAAGTAGAGAAAACAAATTACTAACAGTTGCTATAGAAAGGAATTGATATAATTGCTATAGAAAGGAATTGATATAGTTCTTATAGAGAGTAAAGGACAGTAACAAGATAATGTTAACTAGTTTGATATAAACATTCCAAATTGTATATAAAATCAGCACATTGTACCCCATAAATGCCATTAGTTATATTAGTTATGATCTAATATAAAAAAGATAATGTAAACAAATAATAATTTAATAGAACAGATAAAACAGAAAATTGTTTTATTTTAGTGTTTCAGGTTCATTGAGTGTACAATTAGGTTACACTGATTGCATTTTTAGGTAAAGTCCTTCTTATAATTGTGTTCCACTTCCAAGGGGAGTGTCATTCTCTGTAACCCCCATCTTCCACCTTCCTCTCCATCCCTGTTCCCTCATTTCCCTGTCCCCCACCTTGAATTGATTTGAGTTTTTCTCTTATGTTATTATGTATCAGATCATCTATTGGCTTCAGATTACAATTGAGTACGTTGGATTCTTGCTTCTCCATGCTTGTGTTTCTTTACTAAAAAGATTATGTTCCTACTCTGTCCAGGTTAATACAAAAGATGTAAAGTTTCCATCTTTTTTTCTTTCTTTTTTCTTTTTCTTCCTTTCTTGCTTTCTTTTTTTTTTTTTTACTAGATGACACTAGTAAAAAGCTAAATAGCCCTGAGGACCATATCTATTAAACTTATCAATTAGTACAGAACAAAAACTACTTTACTATGAAGAAATCTCCAGGACCATCGGATTCATTGGTAAAGTCTGGAAAAAGCTTTAGGAAAAGTAAAACCAAGTTTATACAAATGTATGAAAACACAGAAGAGGATGGACTACTTGTTAACCTTTTTTGTGATGCCAATGATACAGGACAGGTGGCACCCCAGCGAGCACAGCCTAGTGGGGCTAGAGGACCCACCACCTCTGCCTTGGTGGTGTTGGTGCTGCGGCAGCCAGCAAAGGAAGGAACCAGTCAGCTGGAGCGTAGGCAAGTGGGGGGAACCTCCCTCCCCCACCAGAGGCTCCAGTAGCCAAAGGGACCAGACAACTGCTGGGGAGACAACGGCACCTTGGTGTCTCCTTCCCTTTACACTTATGACTAAATAAGGAACACCCATTTCCTATGCCTAGGTCAATTTCATGTAAATTTCCTCTGCCTCAATTTCATGAATGGACTGTATCCATTCATTAGTACATTCATTCACCTTGCCCCAGCAGAAGAGACTGTGTCCATTCATTTCCTGGCCTCATATAGAAGGAACCCATGCACCTATATATACTGCTAAATGGAGAGAGACAGACAGAGAAAACAGAGAGAGCTTTTCTCTCCTGACTTGGGTTTTCTCTCCCTACCAGAAACCTTAGTGTTTTTGTATTCTTTTCTGTAAATAAATTCTGTCTTGCCACTGATTGGTGGTCCGCAGATTTATTCTTCAAATCACCAAGACCAAGAAACTAAAAGTCTGATATCACCAATATAACCCCAATGTGAAGCCTAGCCATTGTAAAATAAAAAGATAACATATCAAAATGTTTATCAACAATATATTTTTTAATGTAGACACAGATATAATCAAACTCATTCTAAAAATGTATAAAAAATGAAATGCATCATGGTCACACATGTGGGTCTTATATAGAAATTAATGTTTTAAAAATTAAAGTCAATCATAGTAAATAACATAAGCAGAACAAAAAAGAAAAATCACATAATTATTTCAATAGCTGTAGTAAAAACAATTTGAAAAAACTTCAACATTCATTCCTAATTAGAAAAATATTTTGTGTGTACTAATACAAGAGAAATTTCTTTGTAAGATATTGGGTATCTATGAGAAACCTACAAGGAAATTTTAAACAAGATAAGAATATTTTCTCCACTTCTATGCACTATTATAGAGTTGGTATTACACTATACAAAAAGGCAAAAAAGATGAAAAGATATGAGTCAAATGCATACTACTGGCTGGAGGGGTGGTTCATACATGTAGTACCAACACTCTGGGTGCTGCCTTGGGAAGATCATGTGAGGATGGGAGTTTGAGATCCATCAGAGCAAGAGTGAGAGCCCTTCTCTACTAAAAATAGAAAAATTAGCTGATTTTTGTGGTGGTCAATGCAGTATCATCTACTCTGGAAATTGAGGCAGAAAGATTGCTTGGGCCCAGGAGTTTGAGTTTGCTGTGAGCTAAGCCAAGGTCATAACACTCTAGCCCAGGTGACAGAATAAGACTCTGTCTAAATAAAAAAAAAAAAAAAGTAAGAAAGAAAGAAAGAAAGAAAGAAAGAAATACACACACATTGAAAACCCTGTATTAAAAACACACATTATCATGTATAAGAAAATCTTAGAAAGCAATGAGAAAAAATACTATTGATACCGGACCTTTGATATTGGATTTCCAGGTTCTTGCTCTTGATGATTCAATGAATGAATCGATGGACCACAGGATAGAAGTTAGGTTTTATTTAACAGGTATTACAGCTCTTACACAGAGCCAAACCTTGTAGAGCAGGATAAGATAGGTTTTATACGAGTGTCACAGCTCTTATAGAGAGCCAAATCTCCTTGCAGAGCAGGATACAAGTGTTACAGCTCTTACAAAGAGCCAAACCTCCTTGCAGGGCAGGATGCAAGTGTTACAGCTCTTACAAAGAGCCAAACTTCCTTGCAGAGCAGGACCCAAGTGTTGCAACTCTTTCTCTTCTTCTCTCTCTCCCTCAACAGTCTGTGGTGATCTGCTGAGGTCTTTGCTCTCCTGCTCTCTCTCCCTCAAAGGCCTGCCACAATCTGCCCCAAGGCTCTCTACTCAGGGGTTTATATAAGGGCAGTTGTCCAATGAGCTGAAAGCTGAGCTGATTGGTCTATTTTCTCCTAAAAATAGACCAATCATGAGCAGAATTGAAAATGGACCAATCAGGGATGCACTGGAGGAATCACCAGTGTTTTCCCCTGCTGGGTCCAGTCTTTTTTGCTACTAAGCCTCCCATGGGAGAGGAAAGCTCCCTCCGCTTGCTCTAGCCTGCTGGTTCCTCTGCTGGCTGCCGCAGCCAAGACAGGAGCAGCAGATCTCCCAGCCCTGCTCAGCTCGGGGCACCACTTGGTCCAGTATCACTATCATAAATAATAAATGAATTTAGCAACAAGTCATATGTGAGGTTGTTACACCAAAAGCAATAAAGTTCCCAGCAACAAATCACCAAATATGAAACAATACAAAATTTAATAAATATGATTACAAATGTCTAGATCATTTCACCAAAACTATAAAGTGTTTCTAATAAAAATTAAGTGGCTAAGTAGTTACAGATATATACCATGATTTTTAAGACTAGAAGATTAAATGTTGTTAAGATATCTATTCTCTCAAAGGTTTTCTTTTTTTTTATTCTTCTTAGGAATTTGGTATGCTGAATCTAAAATTATATGTAAATGTCATAGATGGAGATTAGCCATAGTAAACTTGAAAAAATAAAACATAGAAAACTTTCATTATCTGAATGCAAGACTAGAGAGGTATGGTTATTATTGACATTTGGTTCAGAAATAAGGAAATG
Organism: Otolemur garnettii; assembly: GCF_000181295.1. Lineage (NCBI taxonomy): Eukaryota > Metazoa > Chordata > Mammalia > Primates > Galagidae > Otolemur > Otolemur garnettii. Next base: position 587,860 of record NW_003852495.1, read on the forward strand.
CAAATGAGAGTTCAAAAAAGATGTGTGAGATAGTCTTTTCAATAAATAGTTCTGGAAACCTGGAGAAATAGATAAAAAATAGTTGTAAGAAAAATTTTATCACTTTGGTATTAACTCCATTTTATTAGCGATAGGAAGATGGGATCTCACTGCCGTGCCCAGGACTGGAGAGTAATGGCATGGTGGCTTACTGCAACCTCTCAGTTCTGGTCTCATTTGATGGTCCCAGTTTGGCCTCACAGAGTGCTGAGATTACAGGCATGAGCCACGGCACCTGCCAGATACCAATTCTTATGCCACAGGTCATAAACATCAGTTTAAAATGCATCATAGATCTAAACATACCCTCCATGCATAAAGAATATGGAGGAACCTAGAGTATCATTTGCCTAAGGTGAAGCATAACATTATTGGAAAACATACAAATAAGGAAAATTACTATAAAAGTGATTATTTTCACTAGATAAAAATACTATTCTTCTCAACAAAATGGAAAATCAATGGGAAAAACACAAACTTCACCAGAAAAAAGCATTTAAAGAGCATTTACCTGGCAGTTCACTAATACAAAGAATATGTAAAGACAACTATAAGTCAATAGTAAAAATATAAACAAGCCCATTAAATTGACAAAAACATGACAAATATGAATTTCCTGCAGGAATATATTCTAGAAGCATGTGATGATACACACGACTTCATTAGAATTGAGAAAATGCAGATTAAAACAATATTGATATAGCATTCTATCCACTAGAATGACCACGATCAAATAGACTGAAGAGTTCTGGGAAAGACAGGGCATCACGGGGAATAGATAATGCATAGACATCTTGCCTCAGAGTTGAGGAGTTTCTTAAAATGATAAATTTCTACCAATGAATACTTCCCTACAGGACATAGAACATTATGAACTCAGAAAGAGCTAAACAAAATGTTCATAGCATCCTTATTTTTAAACAAGCCACTGTTCATCAAGAGGAGATTGGGGGAAATCATAGTTAATATTCACACAATTGAATAATGAACAGAAAGATGAATGAATTACTGATCGATGTAATTATATGAAAGGATTTTAAAACTTTATTATGAATAAGAGGAGCAAAGGAAAATGGATTGTGATGTTTTATGTATATGACTTCTAAGAACTAACAGGCAAGGGCGACTTATAGGGTGCATTTTCAGTTATATACAAAATCTGATAGAGTTTTCCTATCACAGTATCTGTGAGGTCTATGCCTATGTAAGAGAACAAACATTCCTGAGGTTTTCTACAAAGACTCATTGACAAATACTTTAAGGCCATGAAGAAAAACTTGCCAACAGAGTTCCGAAATCTGGCCATAAGAACATTGTTTTGCTACATATTTTAAGGTGTTATGGTGAAATACATGGAACAGTAATTCAAATATTCTCTCCATCAATCCTCTCTTTACAGTATTGCCCCAGTTAGAGTCATCATGCCACACCTTTGTGTGTAGATAGGCTATGACAGATGTGGCTGTACGCTTTCATCTATTGAAGATGGCCTTTGCCATCTTGGAGGAGTATAATTCCTATAAAATTAACTAGTTAAAAAGTAGAAATGCAAAATTTGTCATCTTCCTTCCAAGGTGACCATTCATTATATTCCTTTGAGGCTACGAGGAAAGCTAGACATACACTTCAGCTGGGACTACCACAGAGCACAGACATCTTTGACATCTGTGCCAGCTGCTCCTCCATTTGAACAATGTTTTCTGTCTAAGCTGGCGAAAAAATGTTATTTAAAGAAAAGATGATTTGGAACTTGACTATCTCTTTTAAACTAAAATATGCTTATTCCATTTTTCTATATGTTGAGACTGAATAAATAATGTTAATTGAGAGACTGATAACTGGCAGTGTCTGTAGAATAACAAAAGGAAAATCTTGCGAAATGTACCTCATTAGCTTAGTTCCTGAAACTTCGTGCCAAGGAGGCAATTCCGTCGATTCCAAGGTGTCACATCTCAGCATATGACATTCTCTCACATTTTGCAGTGTTGGAGTTTTTAACACGCCTGCCAATATTTGGCATTTTCTGTTATTTCTGTGCAACAGGTGTTGCAGTATCGCTTAAACCTTTACTTTGAGTGATGAAAAAGGATTTTTAGACGAATTTTTATTGTGTAATGTAACAGATAAATTTTCTGAAATTTCGCTTTTAAAATTTTTGGCTTACTTTTCCAGTTCTAATATTTCACTATTAATTATAAGATGAGGAGTATCAACATGTTACCGAATCAAGAAAGATGAATGGTGTCAACATTTCATTGAATTAAGAAATCGTTTTTGTTTATCTCCTGTCAATAAGGACATCTATGGTGATTTTGAAAAGATGATATCCTAAGTATGGGTACCTTTAGGTACTGACACCTCCAGGTATCAAAACATGGGCAAGACACATGAAAGGCATGCCTAGGAGATGTCACTGCCTACACTGTGAAGGATATTCCTGCTCTATCCAATCTAGGAAGACAGGAAGGCTTTTCAGTGTCGTGAAACAAAGGACATAAAGTGGTTTGAGGAAGGTGGAGAACTTCAAACTCAGGCCAATCCTACTGCAAATGGTATGTTTCAAATATACATAACAGTAAATTCCATTAACATGGAAGGTAGATGACTGGTAACAAGAAAGACAATGCCGCCCAAACAGTATTAACTTTGATATAAATAAGATGATTTAAAAAATTCCTTCAAGAGTTGGAAACTATAGAAATCAGCTTTAAAAAACTCAAAAATGAAGAAAATATTTTCAAAGAATTAATCCCAGAATTGTGCATGATTCCCTAGGCCTTAGATGCCTGGGATTTAAATTAAGGCACTAACATAACCATGCTCTCTTTGTTCCAGATTTTATGTTTTATTGCATGACTTTCATTTAATGGCAAAATCTGCAACATCCATACCCCATGGCTGTATCATAGGGCACGTCTTAGGCTTTTATAAATACATTTAGCCCAGTAACACATGCCACGTCCATGTGTGTCCATTTTCTGCTGCACCTTTCCTTTCCTGTCTCATGATTTGCCGTGCTGTTCTTCCATCTCATTTGGCCACCAGGAGTCTGAAGTGGTCCTGAGTTGTGTGGCATCTCTATTCCACTGATGGCCTCGAGTTTCATTTGTCGGTATGTAGAGTGTCTCTCTCTACCCCCAGCCACTTGTGTTCAGCACTGTCACGTGGGCACCAGAAGAAGAGGATTATTGACCCCAAACTACAGAGGAATTGGTAAGAAAAGTGCTTTTATTGCTCTTTCCTCATCGTCTGTTGTAAACTGACGAGGTGACCAGGGCTTGTATGCTGACCCCTGCCTGTCTTCTCTAATCTTATACTCTCCTTTTTACCAAGATCTTATTGGTTTGCTTTTCTAATTGATTGAAATTCCCTTATTACATTGCTTTTCCCAGAATTACATTTCACTTTTGCTAGTTTGAAATTTTTCATGTTGAAAGCTGTGATGAATCAAGTAATTGGATAATTATTATGTCTTCTGTTTATGATTGTTAGACTACTTTGAAAATGTAAGAGAACCACAAATAACATAATGCAGATTGGGAAAGAAATAGGAAACATAAATAACTAATACAATTACATAAAATCCGAGGTTGCGTTGTATAGAACAATTAGTCAATTACTATATATGAGATGCCAATTATCCACTAGATGCCATAATTTTGATAATATTAGTATTATGCATGAGATATAAATTTTAAATGATAATCTTAAACTGTCTTAGAAAAAATTGAAATATGAAAAAATTGAAAGTATAAAGCATGATATTTCAGTGGAAATAGCATTAAAGTTGTACATAATGAATAGATAGAATGTAAACATTTTCTATTTAGAGAAAAGAGAAGCAAAGAAGAATTTGGAAAATTCCAAGAATTTATTGGCACAGTGGGTGCAGGCCAAAAGCACGTCTTGTAGCTGCACACATCAAACATGACTTGAGTATTACAATTCTAATACAGTTTTTTCCTTTTTTACTATCTGTATACATTTTTGGCATCCTCTGTGTATGAAATAATTGTGAATTAATTCAGCAAGAATCTCTAGTATTGGTAAAAGAAAAAAATATATTCGTTCAATATATTCTAGTAAATAAAGAGTTTCCTGATAGCTTTATTTATGTAGGAGATCAAGGGCAATAATATTTGCCAACCACCTTGAAACAGAATTCAGAAGATGCAGTGATGAGAACACAAGAGCACGGACGCAGAGACTGGAGAGCTGTGGCCACAAACCAAGGAGAGGGAACCACTGGACACTATGAGGGGCAGAGATTGGTTGCTCCTCTAGAGCTTGCCCTGCTGACACTTTTTTTCCTTTTTAGATTAATATAAGGGCACATATGATTAGGTTACTTAGTTAAGGTTAAAGTCTGAGTTGTAGTCATGTCCTCCACCCAGGAAGTGTGGCAAACACCCATGCAATGTACTCATTGGGTGAGAACTTGCCCAACTCCTCTCTTCCCATTTGAATTTAATTGAGTTTTTCCTCTATTGTGAGCATGTAATTGCTAATATGCTAGTTTTAATTTAGTATTGAGCATATGTGATGCTTGTTTTTCCATTCTTGTAATACTTCGCTCAGGAGAATGTTCTGTAAATCTGTCCAGGTTGTGACAAATGATACAAAATCTACATTTTTCGTGATTGAATCGTGATTGAATAGTATTCCATGGTATACATATCCCACAATTATTCAACCATCCCTGTGCCGAAGGCTCTTAGATCCTCCCCCGTCTGTATGATTACTACCCACGCTGCTTACAGACATTTGAGTGCAAATACCCTTATGGGGAAAGGTCATTTTGCTTTTGGATAAACTCCAGTGTCTGGTGCTGTAAGAAAATAAATTTCTGTAAGTTTCAACCACCAAGTTTGTGGTCATTTGTTATGAAAACCCAAGGGAAAAAAATACACTCTGTAAAACTTCAAAATTGATTATTTTTCAAGTATCCCTGTAGTCTACTTCTTCCTTCCTGCTCTTCCCTCCCTCTTTCCTTCCTACCTTTCTTCCTTCCTTCCCCCCCGCCCAGTAATTATTACTATAATACTTTAAGAGAAAAAATTCACATCACAAATTGATATCCCACCAAAATTGGTGTCTTCTGGCAGTATGCAAATACTCTTTCCCAGAAAATGTTCAAGCTTTTATTTAATAGTAGTTTCTCAACTCTGGCACTGTAAACATTTTCAGCCAGATAGGATAATCCTTTGTTGTGGGAAGTCTCGTGCTTTATATATTTTTAAAAAGGTTCCCTGGCATCTTTGCAGTGATACCAGTAGCAACCTCCCCTTTGACAGCCAAAAATTGTCTCCAGATACTGTTCAGTGCTCACTGGTCTGCAAAATCTCCCCTAAGGGAGGAACTGAAGTTTTTTTTTTTTTTTTTTTTCTTTTTTGTCTTTTTTCCCTGAAAAGGGCATAATAACGTTATCAGTAAACGTTCTTCTTATTTAATGTGACTTTAACATTCCTACTATTGAAAGGTAAAATCTGTGTTTCATCTTGTGCACATTGGTGGACGAGTGACTAAAGCTAAAGGGAGGCTATGTGACTTTGGAGGTGGCATTTCAAATGACAGTATGTCTTCTAGTTCTCCTAAAATGCTTCCTCCACGAACCCAGTCATTCTTTGAGGAAGCTCAGGCATCCTGCTGAGAAGCATGTGGAGAGAAGCAAAGCCCCCAGCCTCCAGTCCCAGCAGAGCTGCCTGTGGCCTCCGGTCTTACTGACGGCGGCGTGATTGAGCAATCTCCAAGCAGATCTTCCCGCTCCAGGCAAATAACAGCCGCCAATGCCATCTGGATCAGTAACGTGCTGTCCCTGCCAACCCCTCCCTAACTGCTGATTTGTGAACAAAATAATTCACTTTTGTTATTTTAAACTGCTAATCTTTAGGATAGATTACTTTGAATGATAAATAACAAAATAATTATCCCAGTAAACTGAAATACTCAATAAAGGAAAAGGCGTTTGGGAGGAATATTTGGTCAATGTTTAATTTGACTTCCTTCCTTCCTTCCCTCTCTCCTTCCCATCCTTTTCCTCTTTCTATCCAGCTTTACATGTTTTTGCACATGCCTCGTGAACTATGGATTACATTTACATGTACATTTAACTAAGGTTAATTCTCTTTACAATATAGATAACAGCATTCGTTTTTATACAACTATAATGAAGCCGCTCCATCAGCTAGATATGTTTCACTTAATGGAATACTCTATGCGTCACTTTCTTCCGGCATTCTTCACTCATTCTTTGACACTCAAGACAAAGTCCTTGTGGTGCACTCAAGGGCAGTGGATTGCACTACCTTTATACTGCTAAGACATAAATATTATATCATTGCATCTTTACAGTTCTCTTTTCCTTGTGTGTATGTGTGCATAGAACTTGAATTCAAGGACTTTACTGTATTCTGACATTTCAGATTCTGTACAAGGACAGCTCTTTAATAATCAGTAAAGGAGCCTATGAGTGGCCAAGTTGAATATGTGAAAACTTTTCGTAAAAATTCTGTGTTAGTATGAATGGGAAGAGGTAAAATAATGGCTTGAGGCAAGTCAAAGTTGTATGATTGGAAAGGGTATGATTACCAAGGGATTAGGAAAATAAGATAAATTAATGACATATATATGAAACTGCACAGTTTAGTCAGTAGGAAGTTTTGCATTTCAAGATCATCACTCATGTGATTAAGAAACATAAAACAGTGAACATAAAACAGACTTATGTACGAAATAAAATTACTTATATAATGAACCACATTATCAATAAAAGCAAATGTTACTGTTCAAAATATCATGAAAATTTAGAGACAAAACAGGTTTAGAAAATTCTGGAGATAAATAAATGTAGGTCCAAAACTAATAGCATGGGTAAAAAAAAGACTGGAAAAATTTTAGGAAAATGTATTTTTAAAAAATAAGGGATATATATCTAAGCATTCACTGAGCACTAATGGTGTACAGATTTACCCTAAAATGTAAGAGAGTAATTTTTTTTTTCTGGGAAGTGTATGAAAAGATACAAAAACCTAATTATTCAGTGAACAACATGAAAAGTATATTCATATTTATTTCAAATTTTTTTTTATTTATATTTATTTTGAAACTTTTCTTAAACACCAGATGTTAATGCCAAAATCTCAAGACTTGCTTCTGAGATCTTATGTTACTAAAAACATCTCTATCTTTATCTCTATCTTTTGGGCTTCCTGTTTAATTTTTGAAATACTGAAGCACTTTAGAAATAACATCTTATATTAAGACTGAAAATTACATGTGAATAATCAACACAATATTAATCAGTCTCTCAGGTTCTTATCTAGAAACATAAATGGTCTTTTTAAAATGACAAATTAGACAGTTATGTGCATGTATGAGGTTATATTAAGATGACCTAAATGGATTCATACAATACATAATGTCCTTATCAAGGCAAAAAAATTACAAATATTTCATTGAATTTCACATATTCATAAATAATTCATTATGTGTATTTAATTTGTCTCATAAAATAATAGACAAATATTATTTTATAAGTAATAAATTACAGAGTTGAACAAAGCTGGATTATTTCCCTCCTGTGATAATGCTTGTTAACTAATTTTAAATTGTATAATAGCTGGCTGATTTTAAGTATATGCCTTTGAAAGATACTTTATAAAATCCCCCCAATTATCATTTGTTACACACTTGAGCTATTACAATTTCTTTGTTTGATAAACTGTATCCTATTCAAAAGACTCTCATGCTTGACACAGTGCTGAGTATGTATCTTGTTGATTTTCAAAGGCTCACAGCTGGGATGCTATTCATAAGTAAGCAGAAAGAAAGCATTAATACTCAACATTATGCAGAATTTTTCAGATTCATAATAGTGTGTAGATTTTAAGTAATTATTACTCATAATAACCATGGAAATGCTATTTTTTTCTTCTTAGATGGACAAATAATCTCAGAACACACATTGGAGAAATAATTTAAAATGAATAACATAAAAGGTCTTTTTGTTTTCCACTACCTTTTAAAAATCTCTTTCATTATCTACTCTTATTTTAACAGGAACTTTTGCATAATAAAGAAATCAAATATCTGAATCTTTGAAGTATAAGCTTTGTAATCAATCTTCATTAATACCATTTTCATTTTAAATGAATGCAATAATTTAAACATATTATTGTAATAGCATTGAATCGATTCAGTTAATTATAACATGTAATGGAGAAAAAATTATGTTCTAATTTTGTTGTTTTGTAACTTCCTTTAAAGAATTAAGAATACAACCTTACACCACAATCCAACATACATTTATGGATTTTTCCCCCCTCTGGTTTAGGAAAGAAGGAAATAACTAATTGTCCTTACTATGATTTCTCAAATATGTCACATACATCTATTTATACATTTTACGTTTATTTTAACGCAAGTTAAACATCATTCTTTTCCAACCAATATAGTATGAAGTGCATGCCATTTCCTACTTAAAAGGCTTTCTTAACCTTTGTGTTTAATGTTACATTAAATAACATCCATGTGTATTGAAGGTTCTTCAAATGAGGTATTGAAATTATGATTGGTAACACTTCTAATCTAAGCTGCCCCAGGAGAAGTTGATTAAAAGGACTATAATGCCTCCTTGCTTTGAAGTAAATACCTAGTGTAGGAAAAATACTTTGTATCTATCCTGAACAAACTACAGGTACCCACCACAAAGATGAAAAGGAATTCATTTCTGCAAAGTTATATCAAAAATGCAACCAAAATTTTCTAGAATATAACATTGTATAATGTTATTTAAAAAAAATAGTAAGGATTCAATTGTCTCTTTCTAACTGGTCTCTTGTAGATTTTTCTTGGAGTCTTAAAGCATATACCTCATAATTTATTTAAAAAAGGTAGTAATGGCTAGTTTTATAAGGAGATTTATCCCTGATATCCAAAAACTATGAAGATGTTTGCTCAGCATATAAGTCTCATGTGCCATCTACGACCCTCATAACCACAGGAAAAGCTCAAAAATGAAATGGAGAGTTGATCCAGCCTTCTCAGCCTATTGATCCCAGAATCTCTACCATTGTTCAGATGTTAAGCAGTCTGTCATGCTTCTCTAGCTCATCTTTTCCACAGTGTTACAGGAACTAAGAATAAGGGTTAGCCACTTTAATTAGTAGTTTTCAGGAATCACAGAATAAAATAAGTTTTCAAAACTCGGTACTTC
>NW_003852495.1:600516-602345 GCF_000181295.1 Otolemur garnettii
TAGTTCTTATTGTTTCTGTTTGTTTGTTTGTTTCAGATTATAAAACTAAAACTTTATGGCATTTAAACTACTTCATTCAGAGAATTCCATCATTTGCACACTAGTGATACAAAATCTATTTGGTAAAAAGAAAGATAGATTAAAGTCTTAGCTCTTACATTTCTGCATTAGCTCCAGCTTCTTTGATGTCGCCCAAACAGGGCCAACGTTTAGTGCTCTCTTTCCTTTTGTTTTTAGTTCTGATGGTTTATTTTTGTTAAGCTTTGATTGGTTGAAGCTTGCTGAGTTCTGATGGATTGATATAGGTCACAACAGAGGTTGGTTCAAGTGGCATAACAGGAACAGACAGCTGTGAAAAGTTCCAAGGTGAAGCAGATTGGATTTTCCTGAACTCAGAGCCTGTGTGACCACTAGTAAGCAAATGGTTACCTGACTACATTTTGACACATAACCTATATTGTAGAAATGATGAGAATTATAGCAATTATTATTACACTGCAAGCAAGAAGATTAAGGAGAAAACTTTCTAAAATGCTAAAAGGAAAAAATATATGAATCTAGAAATTTACATCCATTAAAACATTCTTAAAAATGAAGGAGAAATAATGATTTTATCACACTAAACTAGGACATCCTTTGCTTGCAGACCTACTCTAAATGAAATGTCAAAAGAATATCTTAATTGAAGGAATATGATGTAAGGCAGGAACTTGAAACTAGAAAAAAAATGAGTGCTTGAAATTCAATAAATGTATGTAAAAAAAATTCCTATATTTCCTTCTTTTAAATTCTGTAAATAGTAGTGATCATTTTTGTCTTTCAAACATAATTATACAAAAAATGGGAGGAAAGAACTAGGAAGACATATTTTCATATTCCAATAAAGTTCTTATATTACACATGGAACATTCTAATAGTATATGAAGATAGACTCATATTCTTTAAATGTAGGTTGTAAACCCAAAAGCAAATCCTAGAAATGTGTCTTTAATTTATAAATAATAAGTCAATAAAGGAGGAAATATGGAATCATAAAACACGCTCAACTAAACAGAGAAGGCAGAAAAAGAGCAAAAGAGAATCAATGGCATAAACAAAAGACTTAGCAAGATGGTAAATTTTAATCCAACTACTTAAATAATTTTAGATGTGATTAGTCTCAATGCACCAGCTAAAGAGAAAGATTATCAGGTTAAAAGAAGAAGATGAAGAAGAAAGACCAGCTTAATTCCGTATATAAAAAGCTATGTTAAATATAAAGATAAATATAGGTCAAAAATGATTGCCAGGCTTGAGGTTGAAGCTTTGACTACAAAGAGGCCCCAAAGGAGAATTATTAAGGTGATGAAACTTTCCGTATTAACAGTATGGTAGGAGATTCATGACTATGCAAATATCATAGACTATATACCACGAGAGTGATCTTTCCAGTATGCTCATTAAATGAATATCAGGCAGATGTTGTGGGACTCCAGAATAGAATACACAAAGTAACAAATTAATTTAATGCTATTACCTCCCTAGAAAGCAAGATCAGGTATGCAAAATTCGTTCTCAGTGAAACAGAACGTAAGAAGAGAATAGATGAATATGTCTGTCAATTAAAAATATGTAAATAACAGCACTGTAAATACACTAAAATCCACAACATAAATAAATTTCTGAGGATTAAACACACAACAAAACATGTTTTCTCCACTATTAATTCAGTAGAAGAATCAAAGCAGAACATGGTAGAATTCGAGAGCTGAAGAAGGTGTTGCAAGACCAACATGCAAGAAATGATTCAGTCTTCAGCAGAGGGGAACAAGAAGTTTAACTCAAATAAA
>NW_003852495.1:602738-606676 GCF_000181295.1 Otolemur garnettii
TAGAATAAATTAGCCACCATGAGGCACGTACCTATAGTCCCAGCTACTTGAAAGTCTAAAGCAGGAGGATCGCTGAGCCCAGGAGTTTTAGGTTGCAGTGAGGCATAATAACACTGCTGTACTCTAGCCACGGCAACAGAGTGAGACTTTGTCTCAAAAAAAGACAAAACCAAATATACAACTACAGCTCACTCCCCACCAAGAAAGATGACAGAAACCACACATTATTTCTTAACTATGACACACATTTACAATACATTGAATTAAAATGTTTTGTACTATACAGTGTGATATTTAAAAGAAAACTAAATCAAGAATGAATTTACATTAACTTTTGGAATAAGGAGAGGAAGAACAATTATCTGGTAGAAAATAAAGATTTCAGTGGAAGCTTTTTGGAGAAGTTGAAACAAAACTGAAGTTGGAAGGCCACTTAAATGTGGTCAATGCGTGGCAGTCAGTAGTTAATGTTTCACTCATTTCACTGAACATAGAAGATACACAGAAAACATGCTTGGTGCCTGGAAATTTCATGAAACTTTATTTCTTAGGGATTATGAATTTCTCTATTCTCATGACAATAAAAATAGTTGAAACTAAGATAAATTTAAAGGCATTATAAAGTGAGGAGCAATAACTGGGCCATATTCTTTTTGTCATACTGTTGGCAGGAAATTACACTAAAAGAAAGATTAAATGCCTGGGGTGATGATGCCCCAGTCACCCTGATTTGATTAATTCACATTGTATGCCTGTATCAAAACATGTGCTGTATAAAGATATACGACTATTAAGTATTCATAATAATTAAAACCAGAAAATTCAAAAAAAATAGAAAATGTATAGTTATATATAATTATGTATATTATGAATATATATATATATAATTTTAACTGAAATTATTTTCAAAATGGTCTTTAAGTGCGACTAGAACATACACACATGTAAACACACACTTGCATGCACGTACATGCTCAGGTGAGTCGGTCTTTTGGTTTTGTACATATAATCTTCATTTCAAAAAATAGGTACTATTTCCCTTTGCTACACTTTAAGTTATTTTGTTTTGTTTTATTTCTAATAGCTTAAAAGCAAATAGACCCTTCAATAGTCACAATGACTGATACATCTTTTGGTTATGTATGCCAGTTTAAAATCACATGATTCATTTCAACTATGTCCTACCAATATATTTTTTCTACTCTTCATCCTATAAAATCCACATCTGAATGTAAGTTTTAGTCAATATAGAAGAAAAGCAACTATTTTAAATTGCTGTTTAAACAAGTAGCATGTTATAACAATAAAAAATAGGTAATAACTGCTGTAATAGTTTTACCTACTGGATCTAAACTTTCCATTATACTCATATCTGTATTAGTTCAGAACTTTTAAAAATTGTTTTGAGATCATTTGATCTCTCTAATCCTCTTATAGTTTGCATTTATTTACATGTAAGTCAATTGTAGTGGTTCTCTAATGTGTCTGCATAATAATATAATTGCAGACCTTTAGAAATTATTGAGACTTGGTTCATAACCCCAAAAATTCTATTCAATTTATCTTGCATGTTGGCAGACAAAAACACCTAGACGATACTAGTACGTAGCCAAGTATGAGAATTATATCAATGTGTGGTTCACCAGAGAATAAAATGCCTTAATTTACAAATATGAATTCTTAAAATTTAATATTTTTAAATCTATTATTCCTGTCTTCCAACTAATTATATCCTTAACATGTGAAGGAAAAAGAAACATTTTCATGGTGTGTTGTTAAGAACAGCTTCAATAGACGTAAGTTGCAAACCATAAATCATTCCTTCACTGTGTAAAATTTAGTGGCTTTTGTATTCGCGGAGTTGGACAACCATCACCACTATCTAATTTCAGCACAATTTCAGCACCTCAGAAAGAAACCCCCATACTCATAACCTTCATTCTGTACATCTCCTTCCTCTAGCTCTTGGCAACCACTAATGCACTCTGTTTATATGGATTTTCTTATTCTGGCTATTCTATGGATTTTCATAGAAAATGTAGATTTTAGTGATTATGCTTTTTCATTTAGCATAATATTTTAAGGTTCTTCTGTATTTCAATATATGTCAGTATTTATTTCCTTTGTATTGATCAATGTTTTATTGTATAGATATACCACTTGTGGTTATCTATTTATTGGTTGATGGACATTTTGGTTGTTTTCAGTTTTTCCATAATGAATAATGCTATTGTGAGCAAAAAGGTCTGAGTTTTCATATGGACATATGTTTTGATTTCTCTTGGGTATGTCCTAGCTTTGGATTTGGTGAGTCTTGTGTCATTTTTAGTCTAATCTTTCAGGGAAGCTCTAAGTTGTTTTCCACAACAGCTAAACCAATTTGCATTCTAACTCCCTCACTGGCTAAGGGTTCCAGTATCTGCACACGTGCTCTAACACTTGTTTTTACCTGCCTGTTTTAATATTAGTCATTTGAAGAATATGTAAATATAGATTCTCTCTGCATTTCCTTAGTAACTTGCGATGTTGACCATGTGCTCACTAGTTATTTCTTTGGAAAATATCTGTTGAAATCCTGGCCCACTTTTTTTTTTAAATTGAGTTCTTTAAGGGATGGAAGTTCATTTTACTTCTTGATAAAATCCTTATCAAGGTTATAATTTCAAAACATTTTATCTTATTCCATAGTGATCATGCAGTCATTTCTCTTTTCTGATGATGTAATTTCAGTAAAAATTCAGTATTTTGAACTTTTTTTTTTTTTTTGAGACAAAGCCTCAAGCTTTGGGTAGAGTGCTATGGCTTCACTGCTCACAGCAACTTCCAACTCCTGGGCTCAAGCGAGTCTCCTGCCTCCACCTCCCAAGTAGCTGGGACCACAGGTGCCCGCCACAACACCCGGCTATTTTTTTTTGGTTGCAGCCATTATTGTTGTTTGGTGGGTCCGGGCTGGATTCGAATCTGCCACCTTAGATGTATGTGGCTGGAGCCTTAGCCACTTGAGCCACAGGCGCCGAGCCTAGTATTTTGAATTTTTATGAAACCCAACTTGCCTATATTTTTGTTACTTGTAATTTGTGTGTTTTATTTAAGAATGCCTTGCCCAATTCAAGGTGTGTGTGTATGTTTATGTGTGCATGTACGTATGTGTATATACATAACCAGACACATGCACAGTGCTCTCTGTCTGTGGGTTCCATGTATTTAACTAACTGCAAATTGCAAATATTTGAACAACATTAGACCTGTACTGAACATGTACAAACTATTTTTTCTTGTCATTATTTACTAAACAATATAGTCTCACAACTATTTACATAGCATTTATATTTTATTAGTTATTAGAAGCAATCTAGGAATGAAGTGTATAAGAGGATGTGCATATATGCAAATATCACACCCTTTTATAATAGGTACCTGAGCATCTACCAATTTTGTTATTTACAGGAGGTGCTATCACAAACCACCTATAGACACTGACACATATATGTAGGGTTTTCATAAAGTTTATATGCAATTTAAAATACTCATCAATAATTAACTATTTGATACAAGCATACAAAGTGCATTAATTTAAAATAGTCGACTATTTTAAGTTGCACATAAACTTATAGAAACCCAGTATATATATAAATGGGTATGTGTAGATATATAAACATTTTATTTCTCTATTCATCTATAAATGGACATTTAAATTGTTTCCATATCTTGACTATTTTGAATAATGTTGACGTGAACATGAAAATGAAGATATCTCTTTTACCTACAGATGTCATTTCCTTTGAGTATACCCAGAAGTGAACCGGGTAGATCACATATAAGTTCTATTTATAATTTCTTTAGGAACTTGCATACTGTTTTCCATAATGGCTGTACCCAGTTACATTCCCTCTAGAAAAAATATTCCCTGGGCAGCGCCTGTGGCTCAGTGAGTAGGG
>NW_003852495.1:606951-611328 GCF_000181295.1 Otolemur garnettii
AGCAGGACAGCAGGTTTGAAGAGACAAAGTGGCAGGTGACCAGAAAAGCTGGCTTGCAGAGACAAAGTGGCAGTTACTTAGGGAGACCAGATTCTAACATCTGTAAGGCGGGACAACATGGCGGGGTGGGGGGGTGGAGGGAACCGGGGCAGAGCAGGGGCGCAGGGCAGGGCCTGACAACAAGGCAAACTTTGATAAGCAGTTCTCCATAATCACTTCTCAGCAATTACTTATTACAGTTTAACATTATAAAATTAACAAAAATAATATAAAAATCATATTCTGGCGAAATAGCCATATGACTGCCAAAAATCGTATATTCCCTTCTTGTTCTCCAGCCCGTTCATGCATTCTTTCCAAAAATCGGGGCTTTTTTAAAATGCCACGGATGCTGGACAAATTGTTGAAAAGCGGGACTGTCCTGCCAAAATCAGGCGTCTGGACACCCTACAGTTACTGGACTTTAAGGAACAGACTTTGGCAGTTGGAAATTGATCAGCTGTGGAGCTCCAGGGAAGGGGCGGGACTTGGGGGAGGGGCACGTGTTCTCAATAAATAGCAGCTGCGGAGATGGCTTGAGGCCTTTCCCCTACACCTATGGGAAGGCCCACCTCCTGCAAGCTTCCAGAGCTTACATTCCATTGTCCAGCCTGCTTCTTTGGTGACCACAAGGACAAAAGTGAGACTCTGTCTCTAAAAGAAAAGAAAAACTATTCTCTTTTCTCTACATCCTTGTCAATACAGGATTTTGTTTGTTTATTTGTGTCTTCTTCAACTTTTTTCCTTCAATAAATTATAGTTTCTACCTTTCACCTCATTGATTAAATTTATTTCTGACTTTATTATTTTTGATGCTTTTGTAAAGGGGGCCATTTTCTTCATTTCTTTTTCAGATAGTTCATTGTTAGCATATAGAAATGCAACTGATTTGGGGCTTTTTTTAGTATCCCACAAATTTAAGGAATTCTTTATATCCACACAGCCCACTCTAAACAGGATACTTTAGTTATCTCATTTTATTTCACCTCTGCGAACACTGACTTCAGTCCTCAAAACATTCTAATTTAACACCTTTCTCATATTCCTATGAGAAACGTGATGACAAACTTTATTTTCTTTTTTTAAAAAAAAACATTTTAAATCATAAGCCTACATAAACAGTGGGATGTCTTTATAGGGTACATGTGATGTTTTGATGGAGCATACAATGTGAATTAATCAAATCAGGGTAAATTAGGCATCCATCACCTCAGGCATTCATTGTTTTTCCTTATTAGGAAATTAGGAATTACCTCCACTCTCTTAATTCTAGTTTCCCCTTACTTAAATGTTCCAGTATAATTATTTTGTCTTCTTCAGCTTTAGTTTGCTTTAATTTATGTGAAAACATTATTTTGTTCAACGTTAAGGTGTCTTCTCTCAGATTCACTAATTATACTGGTAGATGGTACATACATGCACCATTTTTAATATCCTCCCTCTTGGAGGTAAAGCCTAATTCCCCTGATGCTGAGTGTAGAGTGCTGACTGGAATGAATGAATTACTTCCAAATAATAGAAGAGAGAAAGAAAAAAAATGGTAATTTGATAGTAGAGAAAAGTGGCAGGTACTACCATGTTTCCCTGAAAATTAGACACTGTCTTATATTTATTTTTTCTCAAGAAGACACAGTAGGGCTTATTTTCAGGGAATGTCTTATTTTTATTAAGTATAATACAACAATCTACGTTTATTCAAATACAGTTAAGTCATTATCTTCTGGAACCTGACAGGGGGAGCTGACCTTGTTGGTAAGGCTGGCACTACTGATGTGTGAACTCCTTTCCCCTAGCCATTCACACATGTGCAATAGGATGCCTGCAATCCTGGTTATCACACACACCTGTACAAGTGTAACTGGCTCGGAGAAAGGAGCTGTGGCAGATAATAGGTATTCCAGTCTTCCTTACCACTCCACGCCAAAATGCATAGCCATGCCCATCACTAGGTCTTATTATCAGGGTAGGGCTTATATTTAACAAATGTATAGAAATCCTGCTAGGGCTTATTTTGGGGGTAGGTCTTATTTTTGGAGAAACAAGGTATCTAAGTGATTAAGTTACCACTAGCTCATTCTAAGGCACTGAGATTAGAACTCCAACATATGGGCTCGGCGCCTATAGCTCAACCAGCTAAGGCGCCAGCCATGTACACCTAAGGTGGCGGGTTCGAATCCCCAGCCTGGACCCGCCAAACAACAATGACGGCTGCAACCAAAAAGTAGCCGGGCGTTGTGGCGGGCGCCTGTGGTCCCAGCTACTTGGGAGGCGGAGGCAAGAGACTCGCTTGAGCCCAGGAGTTGGAGGTTGCTGTGAGCTGTAATGCCACGGCACGCTACCCAGGGGGAGAGCTTGAGGCTCTGTCTCAAAAAAAAAAAAAAGAACTCCAACATATGAATGCTAGGGGACATAATTTTGCCCATGAAACTTCTCATTAGATTAAGCTCCATGAAGAGGGAACACAAGCCAGTATTTTCCATACACTTATGTATAAATGAATAAAAAATGCATATATGAACATTGCCCCCTATGTGGAAGTAAAGTTATGACTTTATTGTTATTTACAATGTAGTCTAAAGCAAGCTGACTGCCTCAACCTGTAAGCAATTGAACAGCTTAAATCAGTTAGAAATATATTCACAACCTAACAGTAAAAGTAATTTTGAAGTAAATCATAATATTAATTTGCAGTTTTCTTTGTCGTTCCCCATTTTATCTACTTATGCGTTTTAAAAAGGAATGTCATAAAACAGAAAAATGCAATGTGATTATATTATGACAACCCATATGTTCTGAGCTAGGTTTCTGAAATTAGTTCCCTCAAAGCCTAGGTTTATGGTCTTCCTGAGCTGTCTCCTTGTTAACAGGCATTTTCCTGACTGAATTTATCATAGCAACTTTTACATAAAAATTGACTCTTTAAAAGCATTTATATTTGTTTTTTGTTTCAAAATATAGAAAACAATTTTATATTTCTCTACATAGGCATGCATTTAAAAAAATCCCAAAGCATAGTATAGTTGAGGAATGCACAAATTACATGAATATTAATCTATACATTTATTTTGGTAAACTTTGATTAGAGTAAAATATTCATACAGAAAACCATTCAAATTATAAGTTCATAGCTGAATGAATTTTTATTAAATAAAATCACAAATGTAACTGTCGCCCCAGCCTTCCTCTTTTGTGTCCTCAAAGCAATAACTTCCTCCCAAGGTAATGCTGATCGTGACTTCTATATTCCACACTTTCCTCTGCAGGTTCCGATGTTATACAGTTTAAATTCTACATTATTACTTTTTTGAGTCTAGCTTCATTTGTAAGCATCTTCTCTGGAGTAGGTAAGCTTGTGAATCCATCCATGTTATTGTACATAGCAATAATTTATTTAGTATTCCACTGAGTAAACACATTTAATTTGTCTATTCTGTTGTTGATAGGAATTTAGTTTGTTTCCACTGTTTATTTTTCTGTGCTTAAAGTAAATGCTACTATCGAATCCTTGTATGTGTGTTATGATATAAAGCTATAACAGGGCTGGACTCACCCCATTAGTATAATTTCCGTGTCATGCTGATACGTATGTTGATTGGCAGTTAATTCTGTCAATAGTTTTCCAACCTGGAGACACAGAGGTGTAGTTTCCCTCTCTCTCCCCTTCCCATTGCTCACATTTGAAACCCACTCACCATATGAAGGGAAAGTTAAGAAGCGACAACGTTAATTGAGCTCTCACCTGACAACATGCATCAACCACTCACCACGTGAGTGGGAAACCCTCAGATGAGTCCAACTCCCAACCCTCATGTCACCTCAGTTCTTTTCAGTGAAGAAGAGAAGAGCAGTCCCCAGTGAGACCTGCTCAAATTACAGATTTGCAAGTAAAAATAGATGTTGCTATTGTTTAAATCTACTAAGTATTGAAGTGGTTCCTTATATATTAATAGTAATCGATAATCAAAAAGGGAAATTCCATTGACTAGATAGATAGAAGAGAAGGAGAACTAAATTGTAAAGATTTTGATAACTTTATCAATTGAAGCATAACCCCATAATCAGATACTCGATAAAAATGTAACTATAACATTTATAGATATATATTTTTTATTCAGTTATAACTCTTAGGTCATATCATTTCTCATAGTGGGTTATTTTTGCCAACCATTTTTTACCGGCAAATTGATGGGGGCTATATTCCTTTTTACCTTATAACTTTAAAAAGACACTACAAAGAACTAACATTTAAATATTTTATATTTGCAAATGTTTCGAAAACAAAAATTAATTTTGCTAAATTATCATATATGAAAAATAACAATGGTTTTAATCCACTAT
>NW_003852495.1:612137-617328 GCF_000181295.1 Otolemur garnettii
TGAAGCCTGTTTGCAAACTTTGCTAACACAGTGTTAAAATATGTGCTGCTTCAGAGAAATCTCAGACTTACACTTAAGTGTACCCCACACAGCTAAATTTATATGTGAAATTCCTATCCCTTAGTGTGGCTGGATTTGAAGGTAAGACCTGTAAAAAGAAGGTAGGGATAAATGAAGTCATATGGATGGGGCTCTATTTCAACATGGCCACTGTCCTTAGAAGAGAGGAAGAGAAGCCTGGGATACAGGTGCATGTATATCCATAGGAACACACAGCAAGACCAGGCCATCCCCTAGGGAAGGAGAAGCTACGTGAGAAATCAGAACCGCTGACATCTTGATCTTGGGGTACTAGTCATCAGATCTGTGAGAAAATAAATCTCTTATTAAAGTCACCCCATATGTGTTTTTCTGATGTGGCAGCCCAAGTGGAATAAATATATAAATCTATGTTATCTTTATGTTCAAAGTATTTAAATAAATTATCAAGACTCTTGCTCTTATTATCAAAGGATTCTAGGTGGTACAAAAATAACTCCATAAGGTGGCATTTGTGCCTCAAAGGAGTAGGGCTCTGGCCCCATATACTGGAGGTGGTGGGTTCAAACCCAGCCCTGGCCAAAAGAAAAAAAACTACAAAAAGAAAATAATAATAACTCCGTAATATTTTCAGAAAAAATTATAATATTTCATGTGGTTTTTACTTACAATAATTAAGAACTTTGTTGTTCCTTTTTATCTTTCATATTCTGCAGATTATTATCTTCTTATAGCAAATTGCATCTGGACCTAGACTTTGCCATTCCTAAAGTTTGACACAGAAATTGTCAGAGATCACAGAATTCCTAAACTCAAGAAAATGTTCTGGAAACAAGATAGACTATGACATACTAGGCTACCAATGATTATGGTAATTTTAGAAGTCTATATTCTTTTAAGAGCTTTATTTTAAATATGAATGAGTTATATGAATGGTGGCGTTTTGGTATTTAACTAAATTCTGTTAGTATTAAAGCAAACTATGTTAATACTAAATTGATAGTAGTAACATATGTTCTTAATATACATGTTTTTTGCTGTTGCTCTTTCTGTTTCTGCCAATGAATAGTGAATTAGCATTCACATTTGCAAGATGCCTAGTCATTAATTGAGATCTTATCTGCCTGTGCAACAGGAAAAATAGAGACCAAGTAAACAGAAGGTATCAATTCAGAGGCTTTGTTTTCATCGGTAAAACCTCTAACCAGTGGGAGGAAAAAAAAAAAAGGAAGAAAGTCTTTATAAATATAGACTTGGGTACAGATAATGTACCTTCTTATCTATACAGTACAAGTCAGATCTATCAGATGTAGAACACAAATGTCTTAATATTGTAATTGGGTAAAGAGGTGAAGACTATGTTAATTAGTAGGATGTAAGCACTCCCATTTGTATAAATAATCAACACATTGAATCCCATAATGGCACAAATGTATTCATGATCTATGTACAAATGACTTAACAAAAACAATAGCCCAAAAGACAGGAGGGGAGAAATGAAAGTATGCTATTATAGGCTTCTTAGTATTATATTTGAAATAAAGATGCATACTGTATGGGAAAAACACAAATCATAGATTCTGTCATTTTACTGCTACTCTACTTTGCAATCAGTGATATCTGTATTATAGACATGAACACTGAGAAATCACTGGGGGAGAGAAACCAAACTTAGTTGGTTACAGTGATTTTTTTTTCCTTTCACTCATAACTTTTTACCACATAGTGACTGAATGTCGATAAATGGATTCATTCATCGCAAACAGGTATGTTATCACTCAGACATTTGGGATCAAAAAGGGCCAATAGGAAAGGTTTGTTTGTATGGAAGCATTAATACAATTAGTTTTTCCTTTATTATTATTGATACTATTTTGAGATTAGAGTCTCACTTTGTCACCCTCAGGAGAGTGCAGTGGCGTCACAGCTCACAGCAACTTCAAATTTTTGGGCTCAGCCTCCCAAGTAGCAGGGATTACAGGCACCTGGCACAAGGCCCACCTATATTTTCTTTTTGCTTTAGAGACAAGTCTCACTCTTGTTCTGGCTAATCTTGAACTCCTCACCTCAGGCAATCCACTTGCCTTGACTACCCAAACAGCTAGTATTACAGGTGTGAGCCACCGTGCCTGGCAGTTCTCCCTTTCTTTAATTCTTTATTTCCAAAAAAGGTAACAGAATTCCTTACTGTTGGATCTATGGGCCAAATGATAATTAAACACTCAAAACAGGACCTGTACAAAATCACTGTTTTATTTTAACATCCTAGTTTACTATTCTTCCTAATTGACAATTATACTAGGTTGTTAAGTATAAAATTGATTTTCTTAATTGCCAAGTTTGACAATTGGTATCTCCAATATTTGACTGTGATATTTATTATTTTATTTTTATTGTGAAGGTCCATTCTCATTCTTTCCAACACATATTTTGGCTTGTGATTTTCTTTCAAATATTTTTAGAACGATTTTTCGGAAACCTTGGATAAGTTAGAAATACACGTTCTTTTCAAATATGAGTTCCATTCAATTCAAATCAATGAAATGTTTGAGAAGAATGTGGCTAATGACTTAATAATGTGTCCATAGTTTGGGAAGTTGCATTCTGGTGACTTTAATCTTGAAAATGAGCCACGTGGCAACCTGAAACAGAAGCAGCTAATGATGAGCCAAACACTGTGGTAGAAGTGAATCCATCTCAACCTTACACGCCAATTAGCAGCAAAATTTGATGTTACTATTCTAACAATGTTGGACCATAGGAAACAAATTGTCAAAGTAAAGAAGCTGGAAAGAGGGGTTCTGAGTGAATTAAACACGCATAGGAAGATAAATCATCAGGAAATTTGCCTTTCTTTTCCATCACAATATACAGACAAAACTTTTCTACACTATATTGTTACTTGGATTCTTTCTTGGCAATTATAATCTTGAAGCACAGTGGTTAGATAAACATGAAGTGCCAAAACACAGTCCAGAACCAAATACTCCGCAAAGCCCATTAATGGTTTCTGTCTGATGGTCCAACACTGGTATATTCACAAGAGCTTCATGAAATCTGGTCGATTATAGCAGACTGATACGGCAACCAATTGAATTACAAGGTGATGAGAATGCTGGTGATTAAGCAGCTGAGTCTGGTCCGTATCGTCAGGGCAATTCTCTTGCAAGACACTTGACCACATGTCGTACAAGGAACGCTGCTCAACCGGCAGGAACTGGACTTGGAAACTCTGTGATCACCTTATTCACCGGATCTTGCACCAAATGGTCAGCACTTCTTCCAGGCTTTGGACCACTTTTTAAAAGGAAAAATATTCAATTCTCAACAGCAATGAAAACAACTTTTATAATTTCACGGCCACTCGATCTCCAGGCTTCTGCACTGCTAACGTAAGCAAGCTACAGTTAAGATGGCAAAATGATGTTAATGGTTTAGGCACATACTTGGATTAATCTCACATTTCTTATTTGATACTGAAGAAGGTGAACTATTGATTTGAAATGTGACATTTCAAATTTAATGAAATTATAGACATTGTCAATCGCAATATAATTCCTATCATCCTATGCATATTACATATTTCTTCTTGTCCCATCTTATACGTAAATGGCAAATATATTTTTTCATCAAAAAATAAAGCAAATGTGCTTATTTTAGAATGTTATATTAAGTAAGAACTTCCCCCTAAACTTTAGTAATATTGGCAATAATTAATATTTTGAAACAATTTTATTGGCCACTAACAATTTCTCCTAAGAAAAGAATTCCTCAAAATCATCACATTGTGCAAAAGTATACCATTTGCAGAAAGAAAAAAAATTAACATCACACTTGAAATAGTTTGCATAAAGCAATCATCTCAAGGAGATAGTTAAAGCTGTTTTATGATTGATCCAGAGTACAACTTGCCAGTTCTGTGGATCACTCATAGGCATTCAGGATCCCATGACACTCCTCGAAATAGCAGAGGCATTAACCTGCAGCCCTGGCCTTGCTCCAAATCTATTAATTAAATTCGCCTGACCTTATATTCCCTACATATTTCCAATTAGAAAAATATTTTTCATTTCTCTTTGATATTTCTTTTGGGAAGTCGTTCTGGCACAAGTCTCATGTATATGTTCTCCCTTGAAATTTTATTTCAACACAGTTTGAAATTTGGCATGAATGACATCTTTATATTTAATGTGTTCCCCCCTCTGCTAAACTAATAAACTGTAGCAACATGCACCACTGGACATTGCATAGAAAATGATGTTCAGATAAAACATGGCCTCTTGCTTACAATTTTTCATTTCTTAATCATCAAACCTTATATGAGCAGGAGCATAAACAGCAGCATCTAGGATCTTTTAACGCACAGAGAGGGCTATCCTGACAAGAGAGCAGAAGTTAACGCTAACAAAAATAGAGATAGGGATTGCCACAATTTTTCTTTCTTGTTTTTTTAACTTGTAAAACTCCACAGCTGGCTATGTGAGGAGAAGAACAGATGGGATGAATTATATATTTAAAGAGCCTTTGACATCATGTCAAACACCTTTTCTTCTGCAAAAGAATCTTTACTGTTTTTCCACTTATTGCAGTCATAACAGTCTTGCACTTCATGAAAATGTTATAGACTAGATAAACAACGAAATATATAATTGTTTAAGTGGTATTTTACAAAAGACAAGGTAAAATTGAAGATAATACTAAAAATTCTATTTTAGATTAATAAACATTAAACTACTTTTTACTGCATGAGAAATGTGTTATCCTTTTTCATTAGTTAAAAATTATAAATTTTTTCCGCTCCTGACATAAAGAAAATTTGTAAGTCAATGTTTATTTCATAAATTTAGTCACTGATGCAGAAGTAAGCATTGTACAGAGGCTGATGCCAGCAAGAATCATTTTGGTTTACTGACAGACCTAAGATATTTGCAAGTGAAATGTGATGATGTATTCTATGTATCATGGCTCAGTGAATAAAGTGTCAGCCCCATATACTGAGGATGGTAGGTTTGAACCCAGCCCCGACCAAACTATAACAAAAAAATAGCAGGACGTTGTAGTGAGCACCTATAATCCCAGCTACTCAGGAGGCTGAGGCAACACAATCGCCTAAGCCCAAGAGCTGGAGGTTGCTGTGAGCTGTGATGCCATA
>NW_003852495.1:618733-619602 GCF_000181295.1 Otolemur garnettii
TTCCTCCTAGAATTGTGTCCAACCCCCAAAATGTGTGTCATACACCATGACTCTCAATCCCCCTTCCTCCTCCCCTCCCCCACATGCTCATTCCCCTACCCTTCCTCTTTGTATTAGCTCATCTGTTGCCTTCATATTAGAGTACATTGGAGTCTTGCTTCTCCATTCTCATGATGCTTTGCTAAGAAAAATGTGTTCTACCTCCATCCAGTTTAATACAAAAGATGTAAAATCTCCATCTTTTTAGTGGCTGAATAGTATTTCATTCACAGCTTGATTATCCATTCTTGGGTTGATGGGCATTTAGGCTTTTTCCACATTTTGGCAATTGTAAATTGAGCTATAATAAACAGTCTTGTACAAATACCCTTATGATAAAAGGATTTCTTTTTCTTCTGGATAGATGCCTAGTAATGGGACTGCAGGATCAAATGGGAGGTCTAGTTTGAGTTCTTTGAGGATTCTCTATACTTCCTTCCAAAAAGGTTGTATTAGTTTGCAGTCCCACCAGCAGTGTAAAATTGTTTGCTTCTCTCCACATCTGAAGCTTTGAGACTGTGATGTGGGCCATTGTCACTGGGGTTAGGTGATTTCTCAGGGCAGTTTTGATTTGCATTTCTCTGATGATTAGGGATGATGAGCACTTATTCATATGTTTCTTAGCCATTCGTCTGTCTTTAGAGAAGTTTGTACTCATGTCTGTCACCCATGATATGTGGGATTATTGGATCTTTTTTAATTGATTAATTTCAGTTCTCTATAGATCATAGTTATAAAATTTTTGTTCAATTTTTAAATACTTTTTCCCATTCTGAAAGCTATTTGTTTTGGTTTTTGTCTCCTTAGCTTACGGAAGCTTTTCAGTTTAA
>NW_003852495.1:619678-651555 GCF_000181295.1 Otolemur garnettii
TGGGTTAAGTCTTTTGAAATAATACAAGTTTGAAAAATGGTTTGGAGCAAGTGTTAAGCAAAGGTAAAGATTAGTAGTGATTGTATTCTGGAGTAGTTTTTAAGTTAAAAGCTTTGAATGATCAGATGGATTGATTATGTATGTAAGAGAAACAAAAGAGAGATGGATCACTCTGAAGATTTTGTTTTCTTAAAAATTGCAGCTATAGTTTAATAAAGAGAGTAAAAGAGGGGAGTTAAGTGGTAATCTCCCCAAATTTACATTCACCTAGAATCTCAAAATATGATTTTATTCAAAAATAGGATCTTTTCAGTTCCTTGAGCTGGGATGGAGAAAAAATAATATTGGATTAGAGTGGGCCCTAGATCTAATGACAGTGTCCTTAGAAGAAACACGGAGACACACCGAGAAACACGAAATATAAAGATAGAAGCAGAGATCAGAATGATGCATTGGAGTGCACCAAAGGTCACTGGTGACCAGCAGAAATTAGGAGAAAGAGACGGAATGAAATCATCTTCAGAGCTTCTAAACTGAGCCAACTCTGCAAAGACCTTGATCTCAAGCATTTAGCTATGAGATGCTAAATTTCTGTGTATTAAACCCTCAAGTTTGTGATAATTTCTTATGGCAGCCTAGAAAACAGATACAGTGAGAGAAGAGATCTTAGGTGAAAAATTCAATATTGATGGGGAATCAGGTGTTTGATTTTGTTTGGATAAGTTGGAGATGCTTATTACTCATAATGAAAGATGTT
Source organism: Otolemur garnettii (assembly GCF_000181295.1). Lineage (NCBI taxonomy): Eukaryota > Metazoa > Chordata > Mammalia > Primates > Galagidae > Otolemur > Otolemur garnettii. The sequence continues at coordinate 620,436 of NW_003852495.1, forward strand.
AAGTCAGCATAGTTAATCATAAGAGTCTGCAGTTCCAAAGTAAATTTAGGTAAAACACAATTATTAGGAATCATTAAAGAATTGTTGATATTTAAAATTATCACTGAATTAAACCACCTATGGAATAAGTATAATTGTGTAGAAAATTGATAGGCATAACTGAGTCATTGGGCACTCTAATATTTAGAATTTAAATTCTAAAAACATTTAGAATTTGAAGAACTGAGGAATCACCAAAGGAGAGTGAGAAGAGATAAAAGCCAAGCAAAGAAAGTTTCAACAGAAGATCCATGCAAATTGTTAACAGGTCCAGCAAGGTGAATAGTGGAAACCGAATATTGAGTTCAGTGATATGGAGAAGAGCAGGAGTGACCTTTTCAGCAGTTTTTTTAATAGATGGTAAGCAAGCAAGACTTTCACTGGCTTGAATTTCAAAGAAAACGACCAAGAGTCAGTTTGAAGTTCAAGTGTTTAGTTTGGTTAGTTTGGAAATGTGGTTAGAAATAGAAGCAGGGAGATGGAACAGATGCTTCTTTAGCCGGATGTAGCGTCATAAAACATAAGGGTTAAATTTCTTTCTTTAGAGTAATAAATATAAATATCTGCTCTATTAAAACATTGAAATCCTTCTAGCATTCACAGTGAACCATAGACTTCTTGAAAAACATACATGTTGACAGAATTGAAATCAATTTGGTTATGAATAAATAACAGCATAATCATGTATTTCAGTATTTTAGTCCCTTTGCATAAATAAGTGAAGAAAACTGTACACAAATTTGGAGAGTATGAGGGGATAATTTTAAGTATGTCTTTTATCCAGACTCTAAATAGCAAGAAAGCTCCCCAAAATTTAATATAAACTTATGTGATAACTAATTTCTATAATATTGAACCTGTGGAATTTCAGACATGTTCAGAGTATCATACAAATGTGAATATTCTCAATTATAATAACCTATACATTAATTCACTAAAAATATTTGAAATATGTAATAAATTCTTTCCTCACTGACCTATGCCATGATTAAAAACAAAGATTATATACTTTTTATGTTTGTAGTAATAATGCTAGCATGCTCAATTTTAGCACTAAATATATTTTACTAATTTGTTATGCTCCCAACTTACTCTTTCTACTTACATATTTTTATTATCCTTGCACGTTTTATTTTCTTTCATTTATGTTTAAATTATATGAAAAGCATATTTGTAGGAATTATGTTGCAGGTAGTTTACTAAAATTGCCATAAACCTAAATTTTTGATATATTCACCTCAAATGATCAATTATTTCATTTTCTTAAGGCATTCATGATTTACTGACACTGTTTTCATTAGGATCAAATTCTTGTAAATAAAATATTTGATGATTTCACTCATTATTCATTATTTGGTTAGAAAAATTTCTGAAACTGGTGTGGTACCTGTGGTTCAAAGGAGTAGGACTTTGGCCCCATATATCAGAGGTGGCAGGTTCAAACCTGGCTCCGGCCAGAAACTGCAAAAAAAAAAAAAAAAGAAATTGCTGATAATGACATCCTTAAACATTTTTTAGGTAGATAAAAATTAGACCCCTCCCCAAAAAAAAGAAACCTTTTTAAAATCCTGACTATGACATTTGTGATTTTAGTGAATTACTTAACCTCTCTACCTCTATTTTCTCCATTGTTCTAATAATAACAATGGCAGTTATTGTAAGAATTAAGCAAGATTTTTTTCGGAATAAATTCATAATCTAAAGTCTGGTCATGCAGTACGTTCCATCAGGGTGATGAAATCATGGTAATGATTAAAGTGAGGACTCATCTATCCAATGGGATATTTTAAATTATGTTTTTCAAGATTTTATACCAATGTGAAACATTCTCATGTTATGGTCAAAAAGTGAAAAGAAGTTATTCAGTGACATAGGCAATAAGATTTCATTTAATATAAAAGAGAAAAATAAAGCATAAATGTATAAAAACTGGAAACCTCAACAATGATGTAGTGTTTATAATGGAATTGAATAGAGGGGCAAAGGCTTTTTCTTTAATTGCAGTTAGTAAAATTCTAAAATGACCATGAATTATTTTAAAATAGAAAAAATTAAATTTTATTTTTAATATAGAAAAAATACCAGAACCAAAAGCATCATTACATTTATGAATCTTTCTTTATCTACAAATCCATACATTTCCCCTTTTCTATCTTTCATTCTGCATTACAAAGTAACAAAATCCACACATAATTTATGAACAAACAAAACACCACCCTAACCTTAACTTTAAATTGAAAATCTAATTGTTTTAGCTCCTTTATCTTGGAAGTTTTTAGTCTATATTTTTTTCAGATTTTCTTCTATAGGAGTAACTTTATACTTTAAAAATAGTCAGCATATTTATTTAATTGGGTAAAATAACTATAAAATGATAAGACGTTTTATAAATAATTCAACCCATAATTTGTCATTCATGACTACCTAATGAAAAAGAGAATAAATACCCATGTAAAATATTAATTTAACTAAGAAGTAAAGATGAGGGAAAGGAATTGAACACTGATAATATAATCATAGTCTATAACTATGGTACATGTTGTACTCTCTCTGTTTTAGCTTTATATAGTACCTCCTCTTGAAGAGCCCTGACATCGCTTATAAATCAGTGTAAATCCTGTACTTCCTTTTACAGGGAATTTTATTTCTTCCTCTGTGTGAATATTTGCTGAAATCATCACTCACTGTGATCTTCCTTTACTGGGTGCTTATAGATCTTGACACTGTCCCAATCTATCTACCATCTCACTTCATGTTGCCTTGTTTTATCCTTTAGTTTTTTATATCGATGTCTTTATTTTTAAGTTGTTTCTAAAATACCTACTGTTAAATTATAAGTGCCTTCAAGGGTCAGATACACAGCAGGTGTTTAAAAATTCTTGATGATTCTAGAAGAACAAAATAACTTGAAGAATGAAAGTTTGTTTTCAATCAACTGAGATTTTGGTGAACAGAATGACAATGTAAGGTATTATAATGACATTTTGAGTCAAAAAATCACACCCCAAGTGTCAAAAGTAAGACCATAAAAAGAGCAAAATATGTTTTGCTTTGTCTATATCTGACTGTACTCATGGTATTTCTTCAAATATTCAGGATTCCACTGAAGTCTGCATTTTCCTGAAGCATCTTTCTGTTACATGGTTGCCAATTGTTCCTCTCCAATCAACTCCCATCTTCCTCACTAGAGACTGAATCTCACTAGTTCTACTTTCTATAAGTAAACCAAATATATTTAAATGGACAATTTTTTGTGGGAAGATGGAAAGTACAGATTTCATGGTAAAGTAGAAGTTTAAGTTATGGCTTTTCTTCTTTTTTTTCCCCAGAGACAGTGTCTCACTTTATCACCCTCAGTAGAGTGCGATGGCGTCACACCTCACAGCAATCTCCAGCTCTTGGTCTTAGGTGATTGTCTTGCCTTAGCCTCCTGAGTAGCTGGGACTACAGGTGCCCACCTCACCACCCAGCTATTCTTTGTTGCAATTTGACCAGGGTTGGGTTTGAACCCACCACCCTCGGTATATGGGGACTGCCCCCTACCCACTGAGCCAAAGGGGCCACCCTGAGTTATGGCTTTGTATTGTGTCTGTCAAGATGTTTGTGTAGCTACACAAATTAAATAGGGATTTTGTGATCAAACTCAGAATATAGATAATGGGATTAATTTGCTCTTCAAGTATTAATAAAAATAATAAAATAAAAGTCTCCAGAGAGCCTGAAGACAGGAAGGATGGAATGACCTTGTAATCAAATCCAGCAGAAATGAGAATAAAAAAAATTTAAGACCAGGGATTGATATAATTCCCATGAGTATATATAGATTTCAAGTTGAGATTCTATGAAATCCAGTGAAGTACACTCACACACAAAAAAGTGTCTTGTGGGATGACTTGAGAGTCCACAGTAAAGAGACTAGTTTCTATATCATGTATTATAGAGCAGAAGAAAAGAAGACACAATGAGAAAATAGCTCATCAAACAGGGGCGGAGATTGCAACATCAGGAACATTTTTTGTAAGTTGTAAAGATAGTCAAACTGGAATTGTCAAAGCAAAATTATTTCTGAAGATGGTAAAGGATCTAAGTAAGTTAAAATAAGGGTTGTGCCTGTAGATCAAGTAGTAGGGTGCTGGCCCCATATACCAGAGGTGGTGGGTTCAAATCCAGCCCTGGCCAAAAAAAATACTGGAAAAAAAAAGTTTAAAAAGCATAGCCAATATTTAGGATTCAAAACCATTTATACACATTTAAATTCTTGAATGCTATGTATTTGATAGGTCTATTTTTTGTTCCATGACATTTTATGTTATAATAAGCTTAAAAAAATAAAACAAATTGGAACATACATATACATAAACAAACACATATATATCATAAATGGACTAAAAACATGTTTCTAATTTTAATAAACTTAAAATTTATCTTGGGTGTTAGTCGAACATTTATATTCTGAGGGCCTATCATCCCATCTCAAAATTCTGATTTAGTAGATCTGAGGTTAGATTCAGGAATCTGCCTTACATCATGAGAAAGGATGTTAAAAGACAATGTTGTATAAGTAAACAAAGGTCAAACTACAGTCATACTTGCAGAGGTTTTTAAAAATTGTTTTAAAAGTTATTTATTTTTATTTAACTTACCAATCTCCTCTTTCTCCATTATGTAATTGTGTTATTAACAATTATGTTGACTCATGCTTTTCAGTTTCTGAGGCTCTGGAGAGTTGGGGTAATTTTGATTCTGAAAGTTTAATTTATTTATGTAATTTAGAATAATCCTTTGTTGGCAGTTTGCTGTAACCTATGGAGACTGAGTTTTCAAAAATATTCTAAATATAGTATTCTATTATCACTAGTAATATTAAAATGTGTATTATTTACTTAGGGTACATTGTGCTGACCACTGTGTTAGGACTATAATGTGTTATTTTTACTCTTTACACAACTCTCATCTAGAAATCAGAATTCTGACCCAATCTTTAATCCAAAGACATGCTACTTCCTTTTTATGGATTTTAATTTATTTTTAGACATGAAAACCATATTATAATATGCCCATTTATTTGTTTAGATCAGGGGCCTGTAACTTTTTAAATAGGGGCTAGTTCACTGTCCCTCAGACTATTGGAGGGCCGGCCTGTGGTCTCGGGGATGAGTTGGCTGCTAAGCAGGACAGGCAGCAGCTGCAAAAACACCCGAGGGGCCAGATAAACGTCCTAGGTGGGCTGCATATGGCCCGTGGGCCATAGTTTGAGGACGCCTGGTTTAGATTATCAGATATTAAGGAATCTATTATTAGTGTAGGTGATACAGTATAATAAAAATTATTAAAAATCACTTAGAAACATGTTAAACTAATTTTGAACTGTTTAAAGCCTATTTTGGGGAAATAAATACAAATTCTCTTGTGTTTCATTGCCTGGTTACTACTTGGAGACACTTGATAAAGTAGTTTCGTTCTCCTGACTTTTATTATATTAAAGTTTTATATTAAGTCATTATTAAATAAATCTAAGTTGAAAACTTTATAATAATACATTAAGTGTATTCCTCTACAATGTTCAAAAAAAGGTTTTATTTTAAAGAAAGTTTATAAGGATACTACATATTACAAATATTATTAAAGTTGACCAACATTATTGGCTTCAAAACCATAAAAAGCCATGCATACATTGCAAATCAATTTAAAATAGTCATACACATTTCAGGTTACCCAATTTGTGTACGGTACCAACTGGTGATCTTTATTCCACACTTATAAGCTACAATTGTGCGAGCTACCTTTGAAAAATATAAATTGCAATAAAAAGATATTTGAAATAAGTCAAAAGGATATAGTATGTGGTATAGCCTGTAGTCAATTATTAGAAGAGGTCTCAGATATTGGAATATTATGGTCATCTTTATTGAGCTATAGTTGATATGTAATTGATGTACAATAAAAACTGTACATGTTTAATACATAATTTGCTAAGTATGGATGTATGAATATACTGGTGATGCATTAACCAGCACCACAATCACCTTTCAAAGTCTCCTCCTGCCTCTGAGTTTTCTGTTTGTTCACATGTGTGTACCATGAGATTTTGTGGGATTTTCTGTTTGTCTTGTTTATTTTCTTTTGGTGGTAAGAACCCTTAACATGTGACTTACTCCCCTCCTAACAAGTTTTCAAGCTCATAGTACCATATTGTCAACTAAGCCACTTAACTGTTCAGCAGATCTCCAGAATCACTGAAGTAACTGAAATCTCATAGCTGTTGAACAGCAACTCTCTGTTTCCTCCTCTCTCCAGCCCCTGGCAACTATCATTCCATTTTCTGTGACTATGAAATTGACTGTTTTACAGACCTCATGTAAGTGGAATCTTATAGTATTGTTCCCTCTGTCACTGGCTTCCTGCACTCATCCTAATATCCTCTAGGATGATCCAAGTTGTTGCTTTATGTCAGTGGCAGAGCCGGGGATACGGACTTAGTATTTTCTACTATTTGAACAAGTCTTTTAAAAAACAAATTTGAGTATAAGATGAGAATAAGTACTCACATAAAAAATTCATTACAATTCCAGAGGAATAGGATTTGACATAATAGCCTTTGAAGTAGCTTCCTATTGAATGGGAAAGCAAAGGAGAGCCAAAAACAGGCAGGAATTAAGGAACTACATCTTAGATATGGTATGGGCTGCGGTGCTCAGACAGGTAAAGCAACATAAGGTGGTTTCATAGTGACATATTAATTCACTGAAAAACATATTACTTGATCTGAGACTCACTCTATAATCTCCAAAGTATCCTAAACACATGTGATTATACAGTGGCATTAAAAATGCATTTTAAAATGTTGTTGAATTTTTCCCCAAAGCTGAACATTTCTCCTATAGTTAAATGTGTGTGTATAAAATATATTTAATATTTCTAAAATAAATATTATACGATTTGTATTTAAGATAAGTGGAAAGTTTATGTTTTTGTTTATTACACAAATTAATTAGTCTTAAGTAATTTGAGAAATCAAAATACTCAAGCATAAAGTGGAAAGATTTATTCACAAAAAGTGTCAGAATTTCTGCATATCCTCCTCTTTGTGATTGGCATACCCTTAACCACCAACAGACTAATATTTAATGTCATTCAGAATTGAGAGCTGATAAAGAGCATTTCCAAGGGGACATAAAATCATGGCAATGCTTCCCACACTACTTGTTATATCCACAGTTGAAAAGACTTTTTGTGAGACTATCTGAAAATAGTTTAAAGATTTGAGAAATGAGATTTGGAGTAAACTAGATGTGGAATCTATATGTGTCTGAGATAAAATAGATCTGATATTATTGGAATCACATTTGTTAAGTTTAAAAAATTAAATAGTACCTATAAATTGAACATTCACATAAGTAGGTCAGATTTGATTGCTCCAGTAAAGAGTTTAAAATACGTATTTGCTCCGTGCCTATTATATTGTTTACCCCAACATTTTAATATCAAGTCTTTCTTTACAATTACAAAGGAAAATCAATCATGTTGATGGTTATTTTAAAAATACTGCAATCAGAGCATGAAAATGCTGGGAATCCTTTGATAGTTGCCAGACACAGATCCAATTATCTCCCTGGGTTAAAACCCTTGAGGTCAGATTCCCTTTACCACAATTTTTTTTTTTTTTTTTATGCAGAGTGTCACTCTGTCACCACAGGAAGGTGTCATGGGTCATGGTGTCATAGCTCACTGCAACTTCAATCTCTTGGACTCAAGGGATCCTCTTGCCTCAACCTCCCAAGAATCTGGGACTATAGGCATCTACGACAAGGCCCGGCTAATTCTCTATTTTTGGTAGAGATAGGGTCTTGCTCTTGCTCAGGTTGGTCTCAAATTCCAGAACTCAGGTGATCCTTCCTCTATTTCCCAGAGTGCTAGAATTATAAGCATGAGCCACCCTGCCTGGCACTTTGCCCCTTGATTTCCAGTGCTCCCTTGGTGCCTGATTCGCACGACATAATTCAAAGATGAATCAGAAACCATTCTAGAAATGAAAAAAAAATGGAAACAAATTGTTTTAATTAAAGCATAGCATGAGTATGGTAAAAATGTAAAGAAAGTACGTGGTGGTATAAAAAAATGTAGCCACAAATTCTCAGTTTTAAAACAAATAATCATCTTAGATGATAGAGTTATGTTTTTTGTTTCCTTTACTTGGTGGAGCTATTTTGCATGGGTCTCAAGAGCTAGTTAATTAAATATGCCATATATAGAACACATTTGGATTATACACTAGATTCTGGGGTAACAGAAAGTTATGGTGGTTTCTCTATAATTTCGAATGGAGAGAATGTAAATAATGCTCTTACTGGAACCCCCATATTTAATCACATAAAACTGTTCTAATGGATTTTAGGATAATTCTATAATAAATGCACCTTAGGGAGAGGTTTGTGGTAGTTTTTCTTTCTCTTATGGAGCAATTTTAAAGCTTTCCTCAGTGCTGTTCTGATAATTAAGAGGAGCAATAATAGTTTATTAAATACAAAACATCCGAGGGGCTCACTTTGACAGTTGACACCGCTGCCATTTCATTTTGACACTTCTTACTTTATTTTCATTGTGAAGGTACATTCTCATTCTTTCAGATATGCATTTTGGCTTGCGAATATCTTTCAAAATTTTTAAAGTGACTTTTATGAAACTATAGACAAATCTAAAATTTGTGTTATTTTTGAATATGAGTTCCACACAGCAGACAACTCAAAATAAGTGTTTGGGAAGGATGTGGCTAATGAATGCAGAGTACGTTAATCATTTGAGAAGTTCCACTCTGGTGATTTTATTGTAGAAAATGAGCCCTGTGGGTGACCAAGGTGGATAATGATGAACTGAAAGCTGTAGTCAAAGTGAATGCATGGGAATAGGCCAAGCCTCTCGCAAGACAAGGCTTGACCACATGTCACAGGAACAAAAGTGCCCAAACTACAGAAGCTGGATTTGGAATCTCTCTGTCATCCACTTTTTTCAACAGAACTTGGACCAACTAACTACTACTTATTCCAGGTTTTGGGGCCAGCACTTGAAAGGAAAAATATTCAATTGTCAGCAAGCTGTGGAAAAAAAATCTTTCCCAATTTCATCACCACTCACTCTTCTGCCTTCTTCACTGCTGGCATACACAAACGACTGTGCAGGCGGCAAAACTGCGTTGGTAGTGTGGGAACATGCTTTAATTGCATTGCTGCTTGTTTGTTTGAAATATAATGAACTAATAATGAACTAAACTTTTGATTCAAAATTGAGTAGTTCATATTTGATGACCTAATATATAAAGATGATCCCTGATATGGAAATAACCATACTGGCCCTCTGCAATCTCACGTAGTTCCCTACTGTACCCAAACAGGAACAGCTCTCACACAGAGAGATACAAATGCAAATCTCTAAGAACTCTCCTCTTTCAGCAAAACATTTTATAGCAACAGAAAACAAGGAGACTGGTAAACTAGGCTAAAGAAATCCTTTTAAAGTAACTAACCTGCTCTTTTCAATTCAATTCAATTCTCTATTTGTCCTGCCAGGTAAAGATATTTTCTTTTTCCTGCTTTAATTTGAATTTTAATACATTTGAAAGAGGTCTGCCTTTGGGAAGGAATATATATGTATGTGTGTCCATATATATGTGTATATATGTTTATATATAAGTATGTTTATTTATGTGTATATATGTGTATGTGTGTGTGTGTGTGTGTATATATGTAGAAAGAGGGTGGAGGGAGAAGACGACTGTAGAGATTCTGACAGTGTAAGAGAAAAAGCCTGACATTTTCAGCTAGTAACTGCAGCAACAACTTAGCTACTTTCTAATGTCATGGTATTTGAGATTGTATATAATATGCTTTCTAAAAACAAAGAGACAAAAGAAAACATTTTTAAATTGGCTTAAATGCTATGTAGGATTTATGAACACATTTTAGCAGGGCAGGAAAATGGATCAAATCTGAAGACACTCAGATCCCAACCTCATTAGAGGATAATTTCTAAGTCCACATTTTAACCATTTTAAGCCTATGATGAACTAAATCTAACTAGAGTAACAGCAGAGTCAAAACCACCTCATCTACTAACTAAATTACCACTAGTGGCCAGACCAAAAAAGAGACACTACCTCTTCCCTGAATAAATATTATATATTCCTTCTCCAATGTTTCTTTACACATATATCTAATGTTCAATAATAAAAAAGAGACACATAAGGAAGCAAAGCAAAGGGGGTCCTTTTCAAAATTAAATTAGTTAATAGAGCGAGATGTGATTAGACATTGGAATTATTAGAACTGCAGAAGCTATTATATAATGGTTAATATTTAAAGATCTAAAAAGGATCTATTAAAAATGTACACCAGCTATGAACTTATGGGAAAGAAAGTTTAAAAAATAATAAACGCCAATGCTGGAATTAAAATACAAATGAAATTTTTTTTGTGATAATTTTAGCATCAATTAGACCAAGCAAGAAACTAATCAATGAATGTAAGGACAGATAAATACAAAATAGGCAATAAAAAGTGAAACAAAAACAAAACCAACAAGCACAAAGGTCCAATATCTATGGAACAATAGCAAATGGTCTAACACAGAACATATGTGTTTTGGCATCTGTGGAAAAATGAGAGAGGATGAGGACAAAGTAAATATCTGAATAAATAATGGAGAGACATTTTCCAAAACTGATGAAAGACAGATACAAGAAGCTTTCCAATTACCAAAGGAAGAGAAAGTGACATCTAGAAAAGATGGTGTCACCTCGGTGGAAGCCAACCATGAGGATGTAAACTGGAAAAGCAGCCAGGAAAAGAGAAAAGGAAGGAGAAAGAAACGTCATATACAATGAAGGAAAGAGGTGATCGCACTCAAATTAGAAACAACAAACACCAGAAAAAAATGAAACCATGTCTTTAAACAATTCAATAGAAAAAAAAATTTTGATACCTAGCAGTATATACCAACTCTCCAAAGTGAAATAAAGATGTTTTCTGAGTCTGAAATGACTTATCTCCAGAAGATTTTTAAAATGAAAAATTTAAAATTTCTAGTTGATTTTTAAAATGAAAATTAAAAAAAAAAATTTAAGGAAAATTTTTAAGCTTAAGCCAAATGAAAATAACAATGAGATTCAGTTCTGGAGGAAAAGGACAAGGAACATATTAGGGGACACGAAAGTAAGTAATATAAAGGCTTTTTAATTTTAAATGCATGTACACACATGTGCACACACATATGTACACATAGGTGCATACTTCCCTTTAAAGATAGTGACTACATAAATACAAAATGGAAATAATATAGCATGGACTATAATGGTTTTTAAAAATATATAATGTGCAAAAAAGGGTAGAAGAACAATACATGAAAATGTACTAAAGTTTTTAATTGTTCAAAAAGTAATAGACTATATCAGAACAAAAAAAAATAAAGATCCATGCTGTAATATCTATAATAGCTACTAAGACATATGCATACACACTCACAGTCATGACAAAAAATTCAATTAAGGGTACAAAATGGGAAACTAAAAGTATATGCAACTCACCTAAAGAAGGCAGGAAAGGAAACATGGAGTAACAAAGAACTGATATGACAAATAAAAATAAAATTATGAACCCATGTATTTCAAAAATTGCAACAAATACAAATGACCTGAAAAGAGCAATTTCAAAAATCAGATCACTACATGATTAACTACATATTATTTATAAAATGACTCATTAAAAGTAAGACAGAAATAGTTTTAAAAATAGATGTATAAAATTATATGCCATGTAAATACTAAGCATAAGAAAGTTGGGGCAATTTTAATATCAAACACAATAGGCTATGAGATGAATATCACTAGCAAGAAATATTTATACAACAGCAACATCAATTCACTAGGAAGAAACTCCAATCAGAAGTGTATATCCATATGATAACAAAGAAAGAAACAATGTAATTAAAGGGAGAAACACTTTGTACATCGTACCATTGTAATTAGAAATTATAATGCAGGAATTTATAGCACGTCCATGAATACTGGCATACACATTCGGCTCATATTCAAATACAACATTTACCAAGTGATACCACCTGGTAAGCCACAGAATTTTTCTCAATAGATTTTTAAAGATTTAGACTATGAATCAAACCAAAATTAAATTGTAAGACATGTGGCTCAATGATATCCATCTGTGAGGAAGGATTTAGGAAATGTTGCTCTCATAAATTGCTATTTGGGAATCTAAATTGCTGCTACCTTTTAGAAAAACATGTATATTATTTTTATGTTAAAGTGATAATATCCATTGATCCTGAAATCAATGCAAAATGAAAGTACTCTTAGTAAAATGCATCAAATATTTTCAATTAAAAAACAATTAAATATCTATGAACATAGATATGGTTACAAGGTTATCATATCTATACTCTGAAATAATTGTGTGCTCTCCACAGGAAGTAAGAATATCATATATTTGGACCATAATAATCTGTCCACATTGTGTTATCACTTTTGTAGCTGATTGTAGCTGATTGCAACTTTTCCCAATACTGTATTCAGTGCCACTACCTTGGTGACTGGAAATAAGAATGTTATTATTCTTTACTTTATTCTTTATTATTCTTTGTTTATTATATAAACAAAGATTATATACTCTTTGTTTAAAATGTAACAAGGGGGCGCCGCCCCCATATACTGAGGGTGGCAGGTTCAAACCCGGCCCCGGCCAAACTGCAACAAAATAGCTGGGCGTTGTGGCAGGAACCTGTGGTCCCAGCTACTCAGGAGGCTGAGGCAAGAGAACCATGTAAGCCAAGGAATTGGAGGTTGCTGTGAGCTGTGACACTACAACACTCTACCAAGGGTGACAAAGTGAGGCTCTGTCTCTACAAAAAAATAAAATAAAATAAAATAAAATAATATAAAACATAAAAAGGCATCTTATTTTTTTAATCTCAGTAACATCCATAACAAAATGAAAGAAGACAAGGAGGAAGACAAGCGTGTTAATAATGCATCGGATGTGGTTTTGAAAAATAGTGGACAAATACATTCAGGGAAAATGGTTTGAATCGAAAATTCTGTACCTTTTAATGTATAACAATGAACACATTATTGTTGTGTAATATAAGTGACAATTTCTAATTTTCTTGAGTATATGTTTGAATATTTCAGAACAATATATAGTTTTATAAAGCTTGTATAATATTTGTATAATTAGGCAAATATACAAATGTCTATCATTAAAACAAATATATTTAAGCATGCATAATTTAGGCATGTATTTATATATGTAAGTTCAGTACATTGAACATACAGGACCCACTGGGCATTATCAATAACTTGCATCTCTATATCTCCTGCCTTTATTTCACCTCTTGGCCCTTGGATATAGGTATTATACAGAGTTTTGTATTTATTGGTTTACTTAATTTTTTATCACACTTAATGTATATATGTAATATATAAATATGTCTAAACAATGTATTATATATTGTATTGAATTTGACATAAAATGATTTTGTAGTATAGTGTTCTTATATATCTTATATATTGCATGCTATACACTGTATATCCTATGTGATACCATATATATGCTTACATTCTATTTATTTATACCTATATATATTTATATACTATATGCTTATACTATATATATATATATCATATACTATACATTTGGACATTCTTATATACTATAGAGCCCTAAATACATTCATGCTTTTCCATGTATAGTTTATTTTCATGGTGATATATACATCTATAGATAAAGGAACATGAGAACAGTTTTTTAGATAATGCGTATGTTTATACCTATTCACCTGTTGATTTGAAATGATGAACATCTTGATTGTGCCAGGGTTTGACTCTTAGAAGGACTGAGCTGTAGTATTTCTCTCATATTAATGTCAAGTTACAAAATGTCTGCCAAGAGGGCTATGTAAGTGTTTAAACTTGCAATATTATTACTAAAATGTTTGCACCAATTTTAAAAACCATACACGAAGCTCCATGAAGCCAAATCCTTTCAATTTTTTTGTAGCATCATACTATGTATTTTTTTTTTGCAATCTATTGTGCCTAAGTTACATGGTTTTGTTTTTCTGATTACTAATGAAGCATCTTTTGAAAAGTGTGAATTTTTAAAAAGTGCATTGGTCCTATGGTTTTCTTCCACTGCAAAATGTCTTCATGAATTTTGTCAATTTGTATTTAACTTTTGTCTTTGTTAATTATTTGTACAAATTTTTACGTGCTTTATACATAGACTAAACTTTTGTCAGCTATATTGTGACTTCCATCTCTGTTTTGCAAATCGTACTTATAAAGTTCTTAAATGTACTGTAGTAAATTTATTCATATTTTCTTGTAAAGCCTGCATTTTTATCTGATCTAAGAAATTCTTCTCCACCACAAAGTTATAAAAGCATTCTCATATTCCCCTACATATTCTCCTAAACTTTTTAAAGTTTTGCTCTTGCTAATTAAAGTTCTTAAGCCATCTGGAACTGACTTGTGTATTTGAGCTATAGCAGGGGACCAATCTAATTTTCTCCTTTTCTTGAATGTATAAATTAGGTATTGTCCCAGCATCATTCGTTAAATAACCTCTAGTTTCTCAACCAATCTGGAAACTCTTTCTACTTCCAGCTGTGTAAAAGCCCCGTGAGCAGAGGGAACAGGAGAGACTTCAAATGAAGAGGAGTCTCTGGCAGATTCTGGTATGCTTTCTTCCTTTTATTTTTTTCTAGTGCTTCACTGGTGTGTGGGACACATAGTCACACTTACCCACAGCATATTTAGCTGCACCACAAAGCCAGCTCCGCTTCAAGTTCCATGAGTGCTTTGGCTGGCTTCCCAATACTCAGCTCAGCAAGCCTACCCTAACCTTCTCTACCTCAGAAACCCGCCTTACACAGGTGGTTTCCAAATGTGTTCAAAAGACCCCTTTATTACCAGCTTCCTGATTTGTGTCACTGATATCCCAGTGGGCAGCTCCAGCCCATGGTTCTTACACCATCAGCATAAGCCCACAGACAGTGGACCAGTTTTATGCTGGGGCAACCTGGCAAACTTCTCAGTTGTCCAGAGATGGCTTTAAGCACATTATCCCAAAAGAAGTCTGAATTCTAGCCTGAGGGAATTTATTCCTGTAGGCCTGTAGCATTCTCAGAGTTCTCTTAGTTCTCCCTCCTAGTAATCGATTTCCTGCAAATAGTTAATAATGCTTTAAACTGTAATTTATAACATCTGCTGCCTCCTGAAACATTGTTTTTATCATCTATTAACTACTTCCTTTGGGTTTTTATAATTTTTATAACTGCTAAATTTGGACAACTAGTGCTTTAATATTTTTTGTTGTTCATAATTGTTAAAGGTTACCACAATTCCTCTTAGTACTCTTCACTACTTACGAACCTTTTGAAAGACGCTATTGCTAAATGACATTGTTTTCCTCTCTTGGTTCTTTCTTTCAGATCCAAGTTATTATCAGTGCTTGTTTTTTGTAATTACTGTGGTCCATTGTAACTTTAATTGCAACAATATCATGATGATTTTAGAAAAGTCCTGATATTTTTGGGAAAATTTATGAAACTGAATACTTTAATATAATTTCATGATACACAAAGCTATGTGTAATGTATGTGTGGGATGTGTGTGCTTGCCTGTCTCTGGTGTAAACAAAGTGGATGATTTATATCCTGATAAGCATTCTGATAAAATTAAAATATTCAATACAGTAGACAGAGGAGGGTGTGGTCTATCTTAGATTGGGTGAGCATGGATAACCATTTTTATGAGGCCACATTTGAACTGGTCAGGTATAGCCTGAGTCTTGCCCTCAGTGGTGGTGGATGGTCAGGACACATTGCTGGGTGTGTCATCCAAGAGATCCTGGAACATTTCTTTCCTCCTCATGGAACACTATTCTTCTTGATCTACCCTGGCCTGCTTTTCTGTTGCTATCCATTCCTTCCTCTTTGGTCACAGCCACTAAGGTATCTTCTCGGTGATTCAGGTGCCCCTCTGAGAGGAGAGAAAAGTCTCCCTTCTGGGCTCTGTATCATTAAATGGAAGGGATATGGTAAGCACAAATGGATAAGCCACCTCAACAAATTAATCAAAAGCTCCCTTGAGCAATCCACATCTACCTTGTAACTCTGTAACCCTGGAATGACATATGTATTGTTAATCCTCAGCCCATGTCCATGCACCCTCAAGGCTCTGAATTATTGTTCAATACAATCCTTTGATTGTCTTCGTTCATAGAGTTACCTTTTTTTTTAATTCAAAGAGTGATAGTTGTATTTACATATATATATCTGCAGATAAATATAACATATATGAAATATATACACATATGTAGCATATGTGTGTGTGTATATATATGGTGCAAAAAGTGTATACACATTATAAGAAAGGAAAAACTGTGTTAAAATCTTCATACTCAAGTTATATTTGATTTCTGCAGTTTCAAGAGGTGATCAAATGTGATTTGCATACATCTATTCTTATCGGTGTATATTGAATATTATCATTTTAATACAATTTTTTCCTCTCTGAAAATGTGTACACAATTTTTCTGGCACTCTAGGTGTATATCTATTTTAGCCTTTAAATGGAAGAGGGAGACCACCATATGTGTTTAGCATGCCTCCCTAATTTCATTCCTTTTTTTAAGTTTACATTTAAATTCTTTAATATATATATTTTAACATATATTCTGTTTAAAAGAAGACTTCTATAGAGATTAGAGTCAATAACAAATAAACTTAATTTTACTTTAAATTGTATTCGGAGCTTTATTCAGATTTTTGGCCTTTAACAGCCATAGTGGACCCTTTACAGAACTTCTGATGGGTTTCTGTTCTTTTGTAATGTCACAGAGCCAACAATTGTTCTTCAATGTAGCGGACGGTTTCAAGTCATTACATTGACCTTCATCCTGTTAGTCACGTATTTTCCTTCTCTTTCTGAAGGACACTTTGAATTTTAATTGTTTATCCAAGGTGAAACCTAGTCTAATGTGGCATGATCTACAAACAGAATTTTTATACTTTCCATCCATCATTCTGGACATTGATGAAAGCATAAACCCCGAGTTTAAGATTAATCCTATAGGACACCAATTGTTATATCCTCTGCCTCCAGTCTGACCCGCTTATTGCTTTTTGATTACAATTTAGTCAGTTGCCTGCTGATATAATGGCTATGTAATCTAAACGATATTTTCGAAGTACATTGATAAAAATATTAAGCTTAAATATACTGTGCACTAAGGACTCAAAAACCTTGCTAATGCTGCATTAATGTTAGTACATCACAGTGGTATTTATGAATACCCCAATCCCTTGGAGTTACACTTGGCAGTAACTCAAGGTATAATAGTAGGGAAGTTACCAACCATCTGTCAGTACAGCTGCGTGAGGGTAACAAGTTCACAACAATGGGGAAAACAAATTTAAAGAAATGTGTGATCATTGGTGACATTTCAAGTAAAGGTTTGTTTATAATCTACCACTTAAAAAAAAAAAAGAAATACTTGCTCTGTAATACTTACAAATATCCATTTTCCTCTGTTGCCAGGTAATGATTTCAGTGAATACCACAATATTATTGCAGTCGTAAAATATTTTTCTTTGCTTACCTTTCTATGAACAAAAGAGAAATCTTAATATTCCAAAAGGCATAAAGATTATTTCACAAGTATTGACAGGTCAAGAATTTCCTCATGGTTATACATACAGTAATATTTGAAAGGATTGTGTACAATTACTTTCCTAGTTACCCATTTCCTAGTTAGAAGAGTTAGTACTTACCACAGTGATTGGTAAGAGAGTTAAGAAATAAGTGGTACTTTTCCCCTAATATTCCCGGGTAGAACTTCCACTGCTAAACCATTCTAACAATGTATATACTTGGTAACCTTTATTCTACAAGTGTTAAGATTATTCTGATTCCTAATTGTATTGGAATGAATTGCAGGAAACATAAAATAATAGCAGAAAAAAATAAAAGAAGATCATGTGGTGCTTACAAATCATTAGATGGCCTGACGTAACTGAAGTTGTCAATGAATATTAATTTCAAAATGACACTATCATAACTGCACGTTAAAGATTAGAACACCTGTTGTGATGTCCTAATCATCTGATGAACCACAGATGAACCACCTGTTGTGATGTCCAATCAGCTGATGAACCACAGATGATTCGAACTTTCTTATAGGCTGCACCACAGTCCAGGATGCTGAATGCTTGTTGCCTTGGAAGTATTCATGTATTACATTTTAGATAACTGATGTCAGAAGAGAAATTTACAAAGAAAAAATATTGCTTTTTATTTACAAAAATAATTAAAATTATGAGGTGTCAGTATTTGATAAAATATATTCTGACAAGTTTAAGCTGATTAATATTAGTAAAATATGTTATATTTACTTAATAGGTATGATGATGTTTTAAACTTATTTTAAAATAGTTGTGATGAAGCATACACTTTAAATATATTTTAAAGGAAGCAAATAGAAAGGATTAACTTATTTTAGAATTTTATTTGTTTGCTATGTGCTTTATGCAGAGTACATTTATGAAGATGTGTATTTTAGTTTCTATAATGGAGCATCTTGAAGGTGGCATCATTTCAAAAGCAGGATTACTAAAAGTCGAAGAACAAAAAGCTAGTTCAAAGAAGCTAGAACTGAAGACCATGGTAAGACTTAGAAGTGTAATTTCAGCATCTCTCATTTCTGTCCTCTTGACTCCCCTTGTGAACCACCGAGCCAAGTGCAGCTCAGACAAAAATGTAATTACCTTAGCAGAGTTGGAACATCCATTAGGACAAAGGGTTTAGGGAAAAGTCTATACTTGGTGACATATTACTTATCGCTCATGATTCTTACATATCTTATAATTTTTTTATTGTCTGTTATTGTGAGTGAGGCATTTGAGAAAATATTGATTACATTTTATTTCTTTGAAAGCTATTGAATTTAGTAATTGCCAGAATTTAAAAGTACTGATGTTCATGTTGATCTCAGACAGTTGAATGCCTTTGTTTCTACTTTTATTTCTGTCTTCTTTTTAATATTAGGAAGTGGTACTTACTCTAGACATGGTATTCCCAGTGCCTAATCTTTCAGGAATCAAATCTGAAAGCCACGAAGAGCACAAACAGATTTCATTAATCTGTTAGAGGACAAACTCCAACACGGACTAGCACAGCACAGTCCTTGTATGTCTGATAATCCCCAATGCCTGCAATCAAATATTCACAGTCTTGTGCGTCCCTGCCTTGGCATACACAGCTGAGTCATTGGTGAGGACCCAAGGAGAACCTCTGAGCAAATTTCTGAAGATACTTCCTACTGTGTGTCGTGGTCCCTCTTCTCTGCTATATGCCATACCACATATCCTAACTACCTCAGCAGGTTGCACGTTCTCTCTCCCTTCTCAGCTCACGAAGACCACATAGCTCGCTAGGGCCTGCATTTGGAGAATGTTTTAAGCAGGTTGCTAGAGTGAGAGTGGTGCTCACTTCATTTGTTTGCTTATATCAAAGGATCACAATACTGTTTTGTTGCCATTTAAAAAAAAGTCTCCAGGGCAGTGCCTGTGCCTCAAAGGAGTAGGGCGCCGACCCCGTATACTGAGGGTGGCGGGTTCAAACCTGGCCCCAGCCAAAAACTGAAAAAGAAAAAGTCTCCACATACACATATTTGGTACAGTTTTCTAATTGATTACACCAGGAAAGTAAATTTCATATTTATTATTTTCTTCTATAAATTAAATTGCCTAATATCTACATGAGTTTGTTTATAGGTCAATGTAATAAAGGGAGCCACATGAGCAAAAAGTGCAATATGATAGGGTAAGTCCTAAAGAAAATTCTATCAACTATACCTTTTTTCCAAAATACAAAAAAAAAAATTATTTTGAATCATTTGAATTTATTTTGATCATTTTATTTTTTCTTCATTTACTTTTTGACAAGAAAAATAATAACTTCATGGAGAATGTGACTAACATTGGAAAATGTAACTATTTAACTACTGCAATTTAACTAAATTGTAAAACCTAGTTAGAAACCACAAATACTTCATCCCATTGTGACAAAGTCAAATATAAAATCACTTTTCCTCTAATAAAAATGTAATGAAGGATAGTACTCTTATTTTTCTGTGCCACTATTTTCATTTTTTGAGGTATCGGTAAAGTGATAAATAAATCATACACTTTTCAACACAAATATTTTATTTAGATGACAAAGGAAATCTATTAAAAAGCTTAAAAGAAGTTGTTACAAATAATCTTTGTTTCGTATGTTTAATTGTTCATATAAAATGTTTAGCAAAATACCTGCAGCCCGCCTACCCTAGTAAGAATTTCTCCAAATCTTTTAAGATGCCTCATTAGTCCTCAGGAACAAATCAGTTTCTACCATATGCCTGTTACATTACCCTGTGTCACAGCTACTTTATGGGGACCTATCTGGCTCAGATGCCTCAGCCTATTACAGTGACCACTGTTTTCCCATATGTTCGGTGCTAGCGCTGCTCTACTTGGTGCAAATTCAAATAACTCCAATAACACACAGAATCACTCCTCCCTCAGACCAGGGAAACGTTTCTCATGGAGGAAGCTCAGCACTTCTACATCTCTTTCCATTGCAATGGGTTCTCACTAAAGACCATGTTCAGCCTTTTTTTCTCACAGCACACGCAAGCACAGTCCCCTGGATTTCCCTATTTATGTTTCTGGACATTATCAGTAAATAATGATGTAAAATCTTCATTCCTCTGTACCCACTGAGTTTTTTCCCAAGATAATCTTTGCCCCCTACACAAATAGGCCTTTTTTAAGATCAATGAAACTACATTGTTGAGCTACTTTATATTTATTAAACTCTGCAGAGCTAGTTACTAAAAATCTAAGGCTCAAACTGAGCTCCTGCTGCACTAATTATTAAGCCATTTCTCATGCTGTTTACAAAGGAAACCTGATACCTTTCTATTTATTGAGGTTAAAATAGGAAACTGACAGAACGGTATGTGATGTGCAGCACCATGTACAGTATTTGACCTGAGTTAAAGCAGACTTCAGTGACTGACTTATTCATCTATTACTGTATAAAGTATGGCAAATTATTTCCTTTTTTGAATTCTAATTCCTTCATCTGTAAAATAAAATGATATCTGTTGATGTAAACAATGTATGAAATAATGTCAAAGTATTTCATGCATACCTCAAATAGGGTAGTGACAATAAATAGTAGGTATTGGAAGAGGTGGCAATGATGATGCTGACAAAAATCAGTAATATATCTAGGTAGTGGTGGTGATAGTAAGGATCGCAGGAGTATAGTAGTAATAGGAGCACTGATAGATATATATTACTAGTACAAAGGATTGTCTTCAATTAAATATCAAAAGCTAAAGAAAATTAGAGATGTGTCCCCCTATAACATGAAACATGCAGTCTCTAAGCTCTAACATTAACTGTAAAGAAATGATGAGACAATAAGAGCATGGAAAGTGTGCCTTGTATAACCACCTCCACCTCTTGCTGCCTCCAGTTTTGCTCCTGTGTTTTGCATTTAGCTTGTACTACTTGGTAGCACATCATAGTACCGTGCAGGATAAAGCCATATGTAAACCAGTAAAAATTAAGTGAAACAATGAATGAATGTTCCTTCTTACTTACCTATCCCAACTGAACTAAGTAAGAATTGTAACACAACAAATTATATTAAGTGCTTTAATACCTGGTATGGTGACAAAAATTCTGGCTTATAGTGAGTCCAGAACAAATAGCCAAGTGTGTTACTGCTTAGAAAATTACTAACAAATTGGAGTTTGTTTTACTTTGTTTTTGTTGTATTCAGAAAGGGGACTGCTGAGCTTAAAATTAGGAGATTTTTTAATGTAAATACTATAAGAACTAGGCACTACTCTCTGATGTAAAATCTAATAATGTATTAATATACACAATTTTTACTTATATAAATACTATAAAAGTTTGGATTTATTAGACAAACTATTTAGCAATAAGACAATGTTGAAAACTTTCCTTGATCTGAAGTTTTTTTCCTAAACTGACGATGTCACTAGCTTTGGACTATGTTTATAACAGAATTCTGTGAAATTTCCTTATTCTTTTCTACTGTAGAGTATCCAATATTTTTAGGAAAGTCCTGTTTTTCCCTATAATTTTATAAAAGGAAAACCAATGTATAACAGAATTATAATGTTGTTCACCAGGCAAAGTAACTATTTGGCAGAAAGTATTTTATATTCTGAAACTGTTAAAACACTCATAGACCCAGGGAATTATTTTTGATATAGAATATCAACATTTATTTATTATTCAACAATGAATAATACTAGGAAAATGGAGAGGTTATAGTGATCATACTCTATAATTGTAATTATTTTACCAATTAGAAGAAAAAAAGAAGTAGAAATAGCATCTTATATTTATTCATGCCCTTTCTTGGTTCAATAAAGTAGTTGAAGTGGCTTCAAGTACAAGATGTGAACATTCAATGACAGATGAGATAACAAGTGACAAATTGAAGGGAAACCACATCGCTGCTATGAAATAAACTACTTTCTCTGGGTTTCCCTGTATTCCATACAGAATAGGAAGGAGAGATTGAAACATAACTGCCATCATTTCTCCAATTAGCTAATAAAAATGGCAATATACTTTTATAAGATGTTACTATTTTCCTGCCATACTAATTGCAACTCTTGATCCCAAGCATCAAATAACCATTTATTGTAACATTTAATATAAAATAGGCATGAATTATAAGGTGCAATGGCAGTTTAAATGAATCAAAACACGGGGAAAAATTTGAGCTTCTGAACAAGAAGACTTGAGTGGCAACTTCTAAGAAATACAGGACATTTTCTCTTGACCTCTTCTCTGTGCTCTGCTGTTTATCATTATTATCTTTCAGAAGAGAAGAGACAAGGGAAAGGTAGAGGTAATAATATAACGCTGTATAAGTAAGACACTATAAATTACTGTAACAAATGCTCCCTGAAACACACAACTGCTCACATATCCTGCAAGTGCCTGTCTTACTCTTGTCAAGTCAAAAATGAGATGCTGTTCAAAAATCCAAGCTCTGTTTAACTTGAGGCTCTGCTACATTCCAAATCTGATTTTCAAAACATCACGCTCTCCTACAACCAGATGGCAGGAAGCCAGAGAACACAGGCACGAGGGCTGCGGGAGTGAGTCCTGAGCGTGGTGCGCTCGGCTCCCGTTCCCTGTCTGTTGCATAGAACTCAGCCACATGGCCACATAGAAATCCTGGGATTATTTTTTAGCATGTTCCTAGAATAAAGTGGAACACATTTTGTGAATACTAACAAGTCTCTGTCACAATACCTAATAAAGTAGGGAGTTAACAAACACTGTCTAAACCAAAAAAAAAAGAATTGAGGTTTAATTGTGTTGTTTGAAAATATAATGGTAACCAAGTGAAAACTTAACAGATAAGTGGAACACGAAAAGTCAAAAAGAGTAAGGTTCCTATTTCATTGTGTGGATCAACAAATAATGTCAACTGCAATTACCATTTCCCTTTTTTAAAAAATGGTTCACTATATTCACTGGGAGAAAATACACAAAGAAAATGTCAAAGAAGTTTCCCCATGGCATTTTGGGCCAGACGTAGTGAGGCCTGAACTGGGAAGTTAGCGTTTAGAAGGTTATTATTATTATTATTTGTCCCTCTATATTATTTTCTACTTTGTATATGATAAAAATGAAAATAAAATATTAGATAATGCATTAGTATCCTATTTGCTGCTATAGAAATTAACAACACTCAGTGACTTGAAACAACAAAAATGTATGGTTTTATGTTTCTCTAGCATGTAACTCTTACACAGGTCTCCACAGAGACTGCTGTTGTCTTCATCTTCGGACGCCACTCTTATTCCATGGCTCATGTTTCCCTTCCTCCTTCACAAACAGCAGGCACAGGTCAAGTCCTGTTCCTACTTCCCATCTCCCTTCCTTTCTTTATTTCTCTGTGACCGCTTTCACTTTTTAGAAGTTATGTGATTAAATTGTACCCCCCTGGATAATCTATCCCTAAGTCCATATCTTAATCACATGCAGAAAATCTTTTTTGCCATAAAATAGCATATTTGTTAGTTAGGCAGTTAAACATGAGCAGGGTGGGTGGTGGATGAGGTCAGCACTGCGCCAGGTCAGGCTGACCTGGGCTACTGTGGGAATGAGACTAATTCCTAAATGAAGCTTTGCAGGTGCAAGATATTGCAGGTGGGTTGTTTGGGGGAGCTGGTTGTTTTGGGGAGAATAATTAATGACCTGGGACTTTCTGATGTGCACAGGTATGACTTGATATGGGACCATTGTGGTAACAGAGTTAACTGTTAACCATGGGAAATTTCTAAGAACAGTTGACACCTCTCAAAAGTTGTGTTTAAAATCAAGCACTGCATTCTCCATGATGCCTATGGTCCCTAGGACAGGCCTGGTTTACTATTCAAGCTATGAAAATAAGATACCCCTTTCTTGCTGAAAATTCACTTGCTCTTGTTCTCTTCAATTATTGTGGTGACTTCTGGAACTATCACCTTGCTGCCCTACCATTTTGGTGAGCCAGGCAGGAGCAGCTCTTGTTTGACCTTTGGCACTTTGCCTGCTTTCACCTGCTTGTTCTGCTCACTTATTCCACAGACTTCATACCAGTAATCATCCCTCAGTACTGGGAGCCGAGAACTTGGGAAAACAGGGACCTAATGTCCTTTAAACAGCTAATGCTGTTTGCACACTTAATTACTTAAATTCCCTCAAAACAGGCCAGGCATGATGACTCACACCTGTAATCTTAGCACACTGGGACGCCAAGGCAGGAGAATTGCTTAAGCGCAAGAGTTCAAGACCAACTTGTGCTGTCTCTACTAAAAAAATAGAAAAAGTACTGATTTGTTTGCACTCTTTATAGATTCTGGTTATTTTTGTCTTTTATCAGATGTATAGCATGCAAATGTTTTGCCCCACTCTGTGGAAATGGTTATCTAGTTTTTTTTGTTGTTGTTGTTTTTTTGTTTTTTTTTTTAGAGTTTCTTTCTTCGAATTTCCATTTTTTTCATTATTATTAAACATAGCTGTGTACATTAATGCAATCATGGGCTATAATGTGCTGGTTTTATATACAATTGGAAATGTTTTCATCAAACTGGTTAACATTGCCTTCACAGCATTTTCTTAGTTATTGTGTTAAGACAACCTGGATGGGATTGGAGACCATTCTTGTAAGTGAAACTTCATAGCAATGGAGAAACAAATACTCAATAGCAGGTTGGATGATTGGGCAAAACTTAAGTGAACATATGGAAGTAATTTTCAGCTAAAATCAAGGTGGGAAAGGGAGAAGGGGGTGAATATTCACAGCTACTGAGTATGATGCACACTGTCTGAGTGGAGAGCATGCTTACAGCCTTGACTCAATTTGTGCAAAAACAAAGTAAGCAAATAAAACACATGTACCTCCTAATATTCTGAAATTAAAGAAAAGTTTATAAAAAAATTTGACCCTACTGCTCACTCTGATTGTACTATAAGGAATCTAAATATTTCTCACATGTTCTAATGTGTGGATTCCAAATTCTGTGATTGGGGGAAGGATAGTGAAAGGGGAGGGTAGGCTAAGCATGAGAGAAACCCTTGAAGAGGCCTTCTCATTCACACCTGGTGATGCAATTGAGGTCTTTGCTGTAATGCCTTTCTGAACTCAATGTAAGACAAAAACAAAGTTTATCTACACTCAAAAAAAAAAAAAAAGAAAGAAAGAAAAGAAAAAGAAAAATTAGTTGAGCAAGGTGTTAAGTGCCTTTACTCTTAGCTACTCAGCAGGCTGAGGTAGGAGGAGCCCTGAAATTTCAGATTGCTATGGGCTACGCTGATGCCCTGGCTGTCTAGCCCAGGTGACATAGTAGGAAAAAAAAAAAAATTGCCTCAAAAAAAAAAAAAAATTCACTTAAAACTTTTAGACTGTAAGTTAAATTCTAAAACAACTGAATCACACACCACAGCAACACTGCCTAAAAAAAGGCAAATATTTTAACTTGTTTGTACCCTCACATTAACCTGAAAAAAAATTATGTAAGACCCAAGAACTTTTGTTTCTGTGGGTTATATCTATTCATATTTACCTTATTCAAAATCATTACTGAGCAGTTTAAACATTATGTATGAGTTTGCTTAAGACAACTTTACTAATCTCTTCCTGTTTTAACATAAATGGCACAGATTATGAAAAATAATTATTTTATAAAATAAAGATAATTTAGAGAGAAGAGCATAAAAAGAAAATAAAACAGCTAAGTAACAAATGCATTTTAAAGATCTTAAAAAAGATCAAATTTACTTGGATTTAAAACAAAAAAATATTTTCTTAAATAACTGAGTACATATTTATACATAATCCCAACCAAAAATATTGGCCCATTTATCTCTATTATGTAATACTATCCTACATTAGCAAATCATTGTATCAGTCATGGTCTGGTTGTAAAAATAATCTGGATATTTAAAATGCATATACTTTAATTAAGGGACTACTTAAATAGATGAGATGAAATCAGGATTAAATGGGTGGAAAATGAAAGCTGTAATGCACAGTGATTTGTATAGCTGGAAGCCCATCTTGCTCATAGGATTGAAGACACAAGGGAAGAAATTAGTGATGGTAAGTACTCCTGAGAGCTGGGAGGTGTGAAGAATGGGTTACACTATAGGGGCTGTAGTTCAAAGTAGTTTGTATATAAATGACTTTATGCATATAAAATTTGTGTTAACTTTTTTATTCCTTATTGTTTTTTTTAATTAACCTTTCTTTTTGAGATAATTGTAAAATTGCAATTAGGATGTGGACATTGATACAGCTGAGATAGAGGGAGCGTATTTTCATCACCACAGAGATCCCTCATGCTGCCCTTTTACAGCTGTCTAACTCCCCCCACCCCAGCCACTCCCCTTCCTGATTACCTAATTATCACTAATCTGTTCTCCATTTATATAATTTTGTAATTTAAAATGTTATCCAAATGAATCACAGTATGTGATATCTGAAATTAGCTTTTTTTACTGAAAAATCATCCTCTGGAGATTATATGTGGTTTTTGGATAAGTAAATAACCTGCTCCTATTTGCTGCTATATAGATTTTCATGGCACTTATGCACCACAGTTTTTTAACCACTCACTTCAGGATACCTGGATTGTTTTCAATTCTTGATTTATCACTAAAACATTTGTATACAAGTTTATGCATGAATATGTTTTAATTTCTGTACATGACCAGGAAAGCAGTTGCTGGATCTTACGTTATTTGTATGATTTTCTTTCTTCTTCTTTTTGTTTTAACTTCCAGATGTTTTCCAGACTGGATGCATCATTTTACATTCCCATCAGCAATGAGCAATCCATTTTTCTGCTAAATCACCAGCATTTGGTGCTGCCTTTTTTTTTTTTTTTTTTTTTTTGCCCTTCTAATAGCTATGTAGTACTATCTCATTTTGGTTTTAGTTTTCCATTATCTAGTGACTAATAATGTTGAACATCTTTTCATCTGGGCATCCTTCTCCTTGGAATTTTTCTTTATTTCATTTGCCTATTTTCTAATATGACTTTTTTAACTATTGAGTTCTGAGAGTCTTTATATATTCTAAATACTAACCCTTTGTAAGATATGTGGTTTGCATAATTTTTCTCCACGTCTGTAGATATCTTTTTATCCTCTTAACAAGTTATTTCACAGAGAATACATTTTAAATTTGATGAAGTCCAATTTCTCATTTCTTTCTTTTACATTCTGTGCCTTTGGTGCCAATCTAAGAATTCTTCGCCTAAATCTATATTCTGATCATTCTGTCCTATGGTTTTCCAAAAGTTTTATACATTTGGAAAATATCTGTAATTGTTACAATTATACTATAACATTTCCACTCAGATCAGGAACTAGGCAAGGATGCCCATTGTCTCCACTACTATTTAACATTGTAATGGAAGTCTTAGCCATTGCAATCAGGCAAGAGAAGGTGATCAGATAGGGTCAGAGAAGATCAAACTCTCACTCTTCACAGATGACATAATTTTATACCTGGAAAACTCCAGGGACTCAACTACAAAACTCTTAGAAATGATCAAGGAATATAGCAGTGTCTCAGGATACAAATTCAATACTCACAAATCAGTAGCTTTTATATATACCAATAATAGTCAAGTGGAAAAAACAGTCAAGGACTCTATTCCTTTTACAGGAGTGCCAAAGAAGAGGAAATATTTGGGAATTTACCCAATAAAGGACATGAAAGACCTCTATAAAGAGAACTATGAAACTCTGAGAAAAGAAATAGCTGAAGATGTTAACAAATGGAAAAATATACCATGCTCATGGCTGGGAAGAAGCAACATTGTTAAAATGTCCATACTACCCAAAGCAATATATAATTTTAATGCAATCCCTATTAAAGCACTTCTGTCATACTTTAAATATCTGAAAAAGTATAGTATTCATTTTATATGAAATCAAAAAAACCTCGACTAGCCAAGACATTATTCAGAAATAAAAACAAATCAAGAGGAATCATGCTACTAGACTTCAGACTACATTATGAATCTATAGTGATCAAAATAGCATGGTACTGGCACAAAAATAGAGAGGTAGATTTATGGAATGGAACTGAGAACCAAGAGATGAACCCAGACACTTACTGTCATTTGATGCTTGATAAGCCTATCAAAAACATATTGGGGAAAAATATTCCCTATTTAACAAATGGTACTGGATGAATTGGCTGGTGACATGTAGAAGACTAATACTGAACCCACACCTTTCACCATTAACAAAAATTAACTCTCACTGGATAAAAGATTTAAACTTAAGACATGAAACTATAAAAATACTCAGAGATAGTGCAGGACAAACACTTGAAGAAATTGGCCTGGAGAATACTTTATGAGGAGAAACCCCCTGGGCAATTGAAGCAACTCCAAAAATTCATTACTGGGATCTCATCAAACTACAAAGCTTCTGCACAGCCAAGAACACAATAAGTAAAGCAAGCAGACAGCCCTCAAAATGGGAGAAGATATTTGCAGGTTGTTTTTGACATAACTGGTTATCTGGTTGGATAACCAGAATCCACAGAGAACTCAAACTTATTCATAAGAAAAGAACAAGTGATCTTATTTCATTGTAGGCAAGAGACTTGAACAGAAGCTTCTCTGAAGAAGACAGGCATATGGCCTACAGACACATGAAAAAAATGCTCGTCTTTAATCACCAGAGAAATGCAAATAAAACCACTTTGAGATACCATCTAACTCCACTAAGAGTAGCCCACATAACAAAATCCCCAAATTGCAGATGTTGGCATGAATGTAGAGAAAAGGGAACACTTCTGTACTGCTGATGTTAATGTAACCTAATTTGTTCCTTTTGGAAAGAAGTTTGGAGAACACTTAGAGACTGAAAGTAGACCTGCTGTTTGGTCCTGCAGTTCCTTTACTTGGTATAAATCCAGAAAAAATCACTTTACAAGAAAGATATTTGCACCATAATGTTTATTGCAACCCAGTTCATAATCAGGGAAGCAACCCAAGTGCCCATCAAACCATGAATGTATTAAAAAATTGTGGTATATGTACACCATGAAATATTATAAAGCCTTAAAAAAGATGGAGGTTTTCTCTCCTTTATGTTTACTTGGGTGGAGCTGGAACAAATTCTTCTTAGCAAAGTATCTCAAGAAGGAAGAAAAAGTGTCCAATGTACTCAGTACTATTATGGAACCAAAATATAATCACCCACACTTTCATATGAAAGATAAAACACAACTATAGTCTAGGATGAAGGAGGGAATAGGAGGGAGAGGAGAGGGAAGGGGAGAGGGTGGATGTAGGGAGGGTAATCAGTGGGACTACACTTATGGTCCATATTGCAAGGGTACATGTCAAATCTATTAAGTGTAAAGTAAATGTCTTAACACAATAATTAAGTGAGGTGAGGCTATGTTAATGGCTTAGATGTAAGCATTCCAAATTGCATATGAAATCAGCACATTGCATCTAATAAATGCATTAATGTATACAGTTATGATTTGTTTAAAAAATAAATAAAATAGCTGAGCCTTTTAACTATAAAAAAAACTTTACCTTCCTTTATGTACCTTTACCTCCATAATTTATGTTATACTTAGTATACATATCTACTCTACATATATTAATTAACATTTGCATACAAAATGGGGGGGATCAGGGACATACAAAAACAAATGATCTCTGACTCCCCCATTAGTATATGAAAATATAACCCACCATATTCAGACATTTCTATATTGTCTAATTTGGGGAGTTTAAAGCTATAAAGTCTTTGAATTTTTTTCAGGCTTGCCTACTTTTCCGTTTCCTTCCAGAACTTCAGTGTCATAAATATTTGAACTTTTTTAATAGTCCCAAGGGCCCTGAGTCTCTATTTATTTCAGCCTGTTTTCTCTCTCTTGGTTAGAGTGAAAATTTCTATTGTCTACCTTCCAATTTACTGATCCTTCTTTCCGTTCCTTCTATTTAGCTGTTGAGTCTATTCATTGAACGGAGTTGATGCTGAGCCATTTTATTTTTTAGTTCTAAAACTTTTACTTGGTTCCTCATTATATCTTCTTTATTTCTTCAGTGAGACATCTTACTTTTTTTCTCAAGCATTTTTGTAATTGCTAATGGAAAATATTCTATACTTGGTGCTTTCAAATCTTTTCCAGATATTTCTAATATCTTTCATTTCAATGTTAGTGCCTGTTGACTGTCTTTTTTATTCAGTCTGAAATTTTTCTGGCTTTTGGTATGATAACTGACTTGATTAAAATCTATGTTATGTGATTTTAGATTTTATTTAAATGTCCTGTTTCTGCTGGCTTTTTCTAGCATGATTGCAGGAGAGGAAGTGTGGGCATCATCTTAACTGCCAAATGGCAATAAAAACTGAGATATTCCATGTGGCCTCTGTTGATACCCAG
>NW_003852495.1:651885-652288 GCF_000181295.1 Otolemur garnettii
GAAAGGTTCACAATGATACCTCTTTGGTTGTGAGGGGTATGAGTGCATTATTACTGGTCTCTACGAAATTTTCACTAACACTATCCGGAAGGTAGCAGCCTCATTACTGCAAGATTATGGTTAATGTCATAAATTACTAATAGGCTTTAAAAAGATGGAATATCTGTACTTTTCTCAATTCCAAACACTAAATACAACTAAAAACCTTGGACATCATATATAAAACAATTATCAGAATACACTTTTTATGGTGTCGGTGAAGACTGCCTCCACCCAGAAGTAAGGAGAAATCCCTCCCCCTCCATACTGGAAAATAATTTTATTTTATGCTTTAAAAGTATATAAAGCATCTTAAAGCATTAAAACCTTAAGAAATTCAAATCATAAATAGAATTTCAAATTT
>NW_003852495.1:652812-665464 GCF_000181295.1 Otolemur garnettii
TGGGAATTACTTAAATAAATCTAGGAGAATCAAATACATTTAGCAAAAGTAATATCATGACCATGACACTTTCCTTTTTTTTTTTTTTTTTTTTTTGTCTGACTTACTTATCTGGTTAAGAACCAAGAGAAAAAATGTTGGAAAAGCAAGAATTCTGAAATGGTTTGCAAATTTCTCATGATCATATATTCATTATATGCAAATAAGAAGTTAGCAACCTATCATTCTCCAAAGATCTGCACACATTTAATTCAAGGCAACTGAAATTTTATACCTGTGAGTTCAGAAATATCCTTCTGAGTACTATTCATATCTGTAGGAAATAGTCTAAAGCAACAAACTTTAGGGGTATTTTAAAATAAATGACATATTCATGGACCTGTATAATTTCTTCCAAATGTAATAAAGTCTCTCGGAAATTTCTGTGGAAATGGACTGAAATGACTCAAACTATGGACATAACGTGTAGTCACCTGTTCTTCCCCCTATAGAATTTTAATCACTCCATGTGAGACATGTGAATATTTATTTACAGAATTAAAATTATACTTCTAAAAATATCAAGATCACTTAATATAAATTAAATATTATTTTTCTTTATTTTTTAAATATTATTGACATTTGTTTAATTAAAGATATAAGAAATGAAATTTTAACAAAATTAAGATTCTATCTTTAACATTTATATTATTTTTTCAGTATATATAATTTGCCAGTTGCAAAATATCATGGTCTTTCTTCTAATCATTCCCTAGCATCTAATAGGAAACAAAACAAAATTTGCTAAATATAATATTTTTAAAGATGCCACAAATTTCTATTTTTGAACTTTAAGAAACTGGGAGACAAAAACATGGTTAAAGTATCTGTAAGATAAAACGCTCTTTTCAAGAAACCCTAATGAATTTAAGCCTTGAGTAATTTTTTTAAGTTATAGAACTAAAGATCTATAGTCTAAAGATCTTGTAAACAATTGCTGTGATTTTCCAGACATTTTTTAGATGTAAAATTGTTAATGTTACATTTTTCAAGCAACATATAACAGGTTTTTAATAAATATTCTGAAGAAAGGTGCAGAAAAATCAATTTATACAGAAATAAAATTTTCTTTCAAGAACATTTTGATGTAAATCAACCACAGTGGACCTTAAAAGATTCCATAAATGAAGAGAAAATGAGCAATGAGTCTGCCCATTATAAGAATCACCTTAAAAAAATAAACGTGATTAATTTTAAATGCCACTGACCTATAGGGCAACACTAAGAATCTTATTATTGACTTACAGGTATTTTTAAGGTGCTTATTCATTGAACTAATACTTCGATGGTATCATAAAGACAATTGCCATGAAACTTTTAAGGTTCACATTAGAAAAAATTTAAAATCTTTTAAAGCCATTAGTTGTTGAAGTTATACAGAAGGCTAAACAGTACATTTTCCAAAAGCACATAAATGCATATTTTCACCACTGCTAATTCTCATAATAACCTACCAAGTAAGATAATAAAAACTTTAAAAAATAAAACATAAATCACACACACCACAAACACACATACACATGCACATCAGGCATTTAATTCAGTTTCCCCCATGAAATATTATTTCATATTTAATCATTTGAGATTTATAAAAACAACAGAAAAAACTTGGTTTACTTCTAACTATGTACGGAATGTCTTTAAATGGTCAACCACTATAGGTTCATGGCAAGTACTGTGTGTACTTGTGTCCCTGTGTGTATATGTATATATCTAAAGTGATTCTTCCACTAGGAAATGTTTCCAAAAACACCAAAAACACTTTAAGCAACATTATGCAAGGTAATACACTATTTTTATTAGTAATGTATTGATTTATTAATAATTATTTAAAAAAATAAATATTGATATCGTAATGTGCCCAGTACTATTGAAATGCTCTACAAGTGTTAGCTCACTTCATCTTCATACACCCTGTGAGAAATCATTGTTATCCCCATTTAAAGACGACATTGTGATACAGGGGAATTAAGTAACTTGACCAAGATCACACAGCTCATATGCAATCGAGCTTCTGTTTTCAGGGCCCAGGCTTTGTGTCACTCCTATGATGCCTTAATATAACAACTGTTACGAATTTTTATGTTCAATATGAATATAATGATTATACATATAAATTTATTTTAACATGAGTAAATGTAAATACAAAAAGCTCCTTACATACAGATGGCTAAGGCAGTTGTCCTAAAGTAAACTTATTTATTTTGTTAAAGGAAAAGATTTTCTAGCAGAAGAAAAATACTTTTTTACATGTGAGAAGATTAAGAAAACAGTAAATATATGGAAGTTAGTAGAAAAGTTGATAACTATAAAAGATAAATGTGGTGAAACTGGTGAGTCTCTATTAAACCTCACCAGGAGCTACTAGACTTCTCAGCCTTGGAAATAAAGGCGCCTTCTTTGATAAATCAGATACTAATCTAAGCTCCCTCTGTCTTTTTCCATTATAATTTATTTATTCCAAGTCATATGCAAGTCATTTATTCAACATATATTCCCCTGAGGGTTTTTTCCTGTAGTCCACTCCCTTGGAGGAAAAGCCTGCCTTTACCTTAGCTCAGTTAAATAAATGAATAAATAAATAAATAAAATGATAGGGATCTACTGATAGGTTTTAGATGTGCTGAATGTGAATATTTACATACTTTGCTGCAGAAATAGTAATAAGTTTCATCATAAAATCCATTTCAGAATTCTAAAACACACATAATACAGTTTCAAAAAAGCAATTGATGGACTTACCCTTGTCGACTTGGATCGTTTCTAATCATTTCCACTTCCATTACCTCCTCTACATCATCATCTTTCTCTTGGATTACGGCACTAGCCTTCTAACTGTCCTGGCTGCTTGTACTCTTCTCCTTACCCTCCTCAACTATGCAGTCTCTTTATAAAAAAGCATCCAACATTGTCTTTTTAAAAATATAATTCAGGTCATTTTATTTCTACGATAAACACTCTCAGGTAACCAGAAGGAGCCACCGGCGAGTGATGTTGACAACTTGTTGAAATATGATCCACTGCAACGTTGGATGGCCTGCCAAAGTCTCATCACTTCCTCTCATCAGTTTTCTGCCCTCTTAATAGAACCCCAATACCCCATATATGTTATGTTGTTAAAGTGACCCTTATTGGAAAGCTGTGATAAATTTAGAGAAATAAATTCTCTTTTAGGTGGTACTTGGAAGTACTAAGTTGGGTTAGGAACCAGGGGAAGAAGGAAAACACAAGCCATCTGTGTTTGACGATCACTTATGCCCAATGGAAAACCAAACTTTCTGTGATATCTTTGTGTTCCTACCTGAGACAAGAAACACACAGAAGTTGGGCTCCTACTCTCCCACAGAAACTGAAAAGCAATAGTGCTTTCACCCTTGATTTTATATTTCAAAATGATGACCCCTCCTCCAAGGCCCTGGAGAAGAACATTCCAGTCTGGGTTATAAAACTTTAAAGCAGCCTTTTAAAAAAGATTTACATTTCAAAAGGGAAGAGATTATAACTTTCCTAAAGTAAATATTTTAAGAAAAAAAAAAAATGATCAGGAGCCTAAAGTCAGGAAGAAGGCTGTTTAAAGTGTGGTCAAGATGAGGGGAATTTGGAGACGGTCTTGGTCATCTGTGATAAACTTTGAAATCTTTTCTCCTTGACACTGGTCTTGCCATTAGTACATTCCCAGATGGGAGATGGGAGGGTGTACTGAAATGCCAGAATGCCTTGGAATTTTATTCTCACTCTGTGCCAACAAAGGCAAATACTTTTGAGTGGAGGGATTGATATTAGTAATATCACAAAACAAATACTTACAGCTAGCATTTTCCTTCGTCTGATTGTTTTAAACTATAGTAATGTATCTGTTCATATGCTTATCTATCCATAAAGTGTCATATAATCAGACATTAGAAATGATTAGACTTTATGATACTGTCTTGACATACTTATTTTTGGAAATTAGAAAAACTCTGACAGATTTGTGATCTAAACTCTCATAATGTATAATGTTGATGATTCCTTGCAACGAATGGACATTTATATTTCATGGAAATGAAAAATACATGTGTAGATAATTTGAGGAAGAAAGAGTATTATAAACTACATTAAAACGTTAACATTATAAATTGCTTGAATTTTACTTATGATTCAATTGCTATTTTTGAGGCAACACTTGTATTACGATTATCTTACAAGGAAATACAATGTTTTTAGTAATAATTTATAATAGATCTCTTTATATGCATTTCTTTTCTTTTTTTTTTTTTTGAATTGCAGGTCACTTCCCCAGCCAACTACCTGAGGCCTCTTAATCTCGGGGAGGCAGATAGCACCCTCACATTTTCTCAGATGTCTCAGGAGCTGCTTTGCCTGCTCCCTCTTCACGTTAGCCTGTTCTTCAAAGAAAAAGGCAAAAGGAGGAGGTCCCGTCTCTTCATTGTAACAACAGCCCATGGATAAATAAATGTCACTGACGTACATCTGCTAAGATGCTACTTGGTTAATGGCAAGTCTACATGCTCAGGGAAGGGGCCCTTAGTCTGGTAGTCCATCTCAGCTCTGGGGAAACACAACCATAAAAAGTTCTATATACATTTCTTATAGCTGAAAGCTATATTAATGTAAACAAAATAGTATTTTCTTATTTGAAAATAAGAGTGATTAATCAAAAACTCAAAAGATTATTTACTGTTTTTATGAACAGATTCATGGCACACTTGTAATTTTTATTTTTCAACATCTAAGAGTGGTCATGTTTTTAATAAATAGTTCAGGCTTTTCTTACCTCAGTACCGAGCTCGCGAATAATGAAAATCAACCTCTCCCCACCATTCCCAAGGCCCACTGGCCAATTCTTCCCTAGACTTTGTCTTCTTCATTGTTTTAATTTTCCTTCAAAATGTGTTCTTGAGTCATTCGTGGCCACGACAGGACACGAGAACTTGGGCTCCACAGTTCACCAAGGCCAGACCCCAAGGCTCAATCAATCCTCTCCACTTTGTCCAGAATCCTGCTTTCGTACACAGGAAGCACTGTGTCGTCGTCCCAGACCTCCTCAAAAACTGATCCACAGGCAAATTCAGCACTTGCTTCTTTGAAGTAAAACCTATAATTTCCCTTTTTTGCTGAGCTACTCTTTAAAATGGCCTGGGGTTAAGCTCTGAGCCCTCAGCATCCTCCTGTAAGGAATTTCTTCTCTATAGAAAAAGTAGGTGACAACCAACACTGGCCTGGAGCGAGTTTCTTTGGCTCTTTGTGATCTTTTGGAGCCAGAATTGGGGTGGAGAAGGATGTGGCTCCTTCCTGAATGGTGCCTGTGTGGCTCCTGTATCTCTGCTGACTGGCCATGCAGCACTGCTGCTTTGGGGGCTTTGACACTTCAACCAGCCTGCACCAGGGCTCCTCCAACTGAGCCAAAGTGTTGGGTGAGGTCAAGGGAGGCATTGTAGGGTCCTGAGTAAATACCTGGGCACTGTTGCTCCCACCTGGCCCCAGATAGTTCCGGCTGTCTTGTTTGCTTGGGGGACACTAGGGCAGATTCTAAGGGGTAGACCATTTTTTGTGCTTTGGGCACCTAACTGCTCTCCGGTCAGGGGTTTGGAAACTTGGGGTGGCTCTTGCATTTCAGATAGCAGAAATACTCGGTGCCACCTGCTTAGAAGCAGCTCACCCTCTCTGTGGATTCTGCCTGGATCTCCTCCTTGGTCTTGGAGACAGCATGGTAAGGGATATAGTAGTAGTGAACATGCTTCGTCATGCACTTGGTCACTAAGCCCTTACCCACAAGTAGGGAGCAAGTGCCCAGCGAGGCCACCGTCAAGGGCAGTTTGCCCCCAGGTGGGAGGAGAGAGTGATACTGCGGGTGGTGGTCCAGAGAGCTGGACCGGGGGCTGTAGTGGCCCATGCCTGGTGACTGGCATGCAGGGGTCTTCAAGACCCTGGACAGGTGGTCGTCCAGAATCATCTGTGGGTCCTGCTCTTAACTGCTGGAGGGCAGGGGGGAGATGGGGTGCTGGGAGGGCGCCCAGTCCTGAGAGCTTGCCTTGAGCTCGGACCCGTCTTGCTCTTCGTCCTTCAGATCTGCTGCAGGCATTGCTCCAGGCTGTGATGACTCTCCAGCTCCAGCTTTGGCTTCTCCAGCCTTGAGATCAGCTTAGCTGAAAAAGTGGTAGGTTCCACTTGGTTCATTTCCTTGGATAGGCGGTGAGTTCTCTGGAAATGAGGTAGAGACAGCCATTAGCCTTCACTCTGTGATGCATTTCTCTCTGGAAATGTTTCTTACTCCCCACACAATAGGGAGGGATTCTACCTCCACTGCTATCCATTATGGACATAGAATATCAGTCAACACATCACTGGATATCTCACTGTGGCTGGTACTGGTGGCTGGCACAAAGATTTAGCCAGAATCTACATGATATGGATTGGCAGGGTCACTTGCCTGTACACATTGCAGGCAAACCAGAAGTCTAATATATCCACGAATTTCTCCCTCTCCAGGAAAGTCCCAAAGAGGTAAGCACCATCTTGATCACACAACAAGGAGTGTAAGGACTTGGTCCACCTGGTCAGAGGGGAATCTGGGGATGCCCACCCCTCTGGCTCCCCCAGCCCATCTTCATTCCGCCTAGCCTTGGAGGAGACAAGCATGAGTTTGGTTACCTGGCCCTTGCCCACCCCAAGCTGTCATGGTGGGGTCTCCCTTTCTTCCCTGGAACTGGGGGCCATGGGGCATCTTTGTGGAAGCTGCTGCTGGAGTCTGGGAGGTGAGTCACTGACACAGCTATTCATGGTGAGGGAGCTCTTCTCCATGAGTTTGGGAATCTTTCTTTAGTTCTAGTTCATTCCAGCAATCAGTGTGGTCTCTCTGTCTTTCTCAAGTCCGCAGAGGCTCATCTGAGCCTCCTCTCTTTTACAGCAGGGCTTTCAGTACAGGAGACGGGCTCCTTGGCCACTGGGTGGCCCAGAAATCCATGGCTCTGAGGGGCTATTTTTATTTCCTGGCTTTCCGCACACACGTAAATTTTAAACTGAAAGTAGATCCATAAAACTCCAATTAGAGAGGGTGGCAAGGTAGCTAACTAGAAGCAGCTTTCGTCCAAAGCTCTTGTCTAGAAGGAAGAAAATTGGACTGAAGCAAACTCAAGAGTAGTTTAAAACTTGGGAATTGATCTGAAGGAGAAGAAATCAAGGCAGTCAGCAACCATACTGAGACAAACTACCAGGACAAGGACAAGGAAGGGAATAGTGAACAGGTACAGAGCCCACCAGGCTGGAGGAGCCCAGAGCAAAATAGAAGTGTAAAGGGGGTTCCTCGCCATTGGGGACTCTCCCCAAACAGTGAAATACCGTAACTCACCCCATATTAGAGTGACATGAAGGACAGTAACTCCCAGTTTTTCTGCAACTAGGACTATCTTCCTCTGGGATACAGATGTCTGGCAGAGAATAGTGAGTAATTTGGCTTCAAAGGTCTTGTGGCCACTGCCCATAGCTCCTATTTCTTGGGTTGACCATCAGTCTGATCCTTGCAGAGGCCTGCTATGCAACCCTGAAACAAGTCTTCTGGCTAGCTTGTCCCAGACGACCTGGAGGCTTTTCCCCATCACCAGGCATCAGAAAAGTGATGGAGCTTTTACTCCTACCCAGCCCCATAACAACTCAGGAATCAATGTTACAGAAGCCACTTGTTCTGTCACCAGCAACTCGAGAGACCCTTGGCTGGTTATGGGATGAGAAGAAGACACACCCACCCCAACATGTTTGGCAGGAACTCTGAGGAGCCTCTACACTGTATGACCTCATGAACTGAGTGAGTCCTGTCTTCCACGGTGGAAAAAAATTATAGCTTAACTACACTAACTTTGGCAAAAGAGAGTCCCTCTTCTGGAAGAAGGGTCTTTCTTCTGCTGAGGGGAAGTTTTCTGTGCTCTCTAGAGTGGGTCTGTGTAGCATCTGTGCCCAGCAGGCTGTTACAGGAGGTTCGACCTTAGATTCCCTCCTATAGACTAGAAGAGTAGAAAATGCTTTTGATGGCATATTTTTTCTGCAACTATTGATATTTCTAAGTCCTCAACTTCTTAAGCTCCAACTCTGGCAGATATTAGACAAAAAGAAAATCCAGGGAACACACTATCTTTGAGACCATCTCCGCAGGAAATATTAGGACCAGTTCTTCACACTGACCAGCACAATAGACCACCAGCAAAATAAACAAACCAAAAAACTAAATGGCAAAATCTGGCTTCCACAATGGTGCAAAGGATAAAACTAAGCATTGGATCACCACAAAATAAGACAAACTGAACTTCACCATACTTATCAATTCTTTCAATAAATGACTTAAACTTAAAGAGGCACAGACTGACTGACTAGAGAAAAAAGCACAAGCCGTATATATATATATAGATATATATATAGATATGTTGCATGTGGGTAACACATCTAAACTCTAAGGACAAAACAAGATTCAAGGAGAAGGGTTGAATAATACTATAGGAAAATGGAAATCAGAAGGCAGCAAGTGTTGCAATCTTATTTGTGGATATGATTATATTTAAACCATCAAAAATGAAGAAAGACAATGAAGTACACTATGTACTGGGCAAGGGAACAATACAAATACAAGATATTACAATCTTAAATATGTATGTACACAACTTAAATGACTTAAATGCACCCAGATGTATAAAACGAACCCTGCCCAATCTGAACAATATGCTATGCTTCACCACCATCACAACTGAGGACTTCAATACCCCTCTGACAAAACTGTACAGATCCTCCAGGCAGAAACCAAACAAAGAAACAAAGGACTCAAACACAACTTTAGAACATATGGGCTTAACAGACATATGCAGAATATTCTATCTCAATAAAGTTGAGTATATGAAGAGTGCATGTGGGAATACTGAAGGGAAGACTTATATCCTGATGCTCTTGCACTACTAGTAATAATGATTTTATAAGTTTGAAACCAATGTTCCATTATTAATTGTTAGTAGATTAGAAATTTTATTAGGAATAGGGAACAGAGTCTGGACAAAGTGGGATAGTACAGAGAATTGATTAGGACTAGTTTCCTGGCTTTGATCACAAAGTGCGAGTTCCTGTCATTTTCATATTTTAAAGCCTGGCATGTGAAATCCCTCCCCCCCATACAGCTTCCACAGTGCATCTTGCTGGAGGCCTTGAAGCCACTTTCTGCCAGGGCAGGGCTGTTTGCTCTAGGAGAGCGCTTTCCTTAAACTTAGTCCAACACAAGAAGTCTTGCTCCAGAACAGGTACGGAGAAGAGACATCCTTTTTTTCTGTCACCTTAATTGGGGCAGAGGAGTCTCTCTGTTTGGACACAAAGCTATCAGAGTATTAAAACATCATATCTGTGGTGTGTGACTGTGTGTCAGCTAGGATTTGGTCCTTGAGTCAGCCTCTAATTGGCTTCCTTATCTATACTTTGTTTACATTAAGACCATATACCTTAAAACAGTAAAAAATAGTAAGTAAATCCATGCAATTAATGTGATCAGCTGCAGAGTTTGTCTAGTTAGTAGAAATGCAAGCACAACAAGAACTTTGATAAGATTGTTTGTCTTACCTTTATTAGGTTTATGATTATAATTCTGATGTGTGAAATAAATACAGAGCTAGCCTGATACTCAGTGTGGAATACTGGAAGTCTCACAAAAAGTGCTGCCTCCTAAGCCCCGCTGCTCTTAAAACTGTCTCTTTGTTAGTGTCTATTATTTCTCTATAAATGTTCTATAACTCCTATTAATAATTTTCCTCAGTCTCTGAGCACTACCAGGCCATAAGAAAGTAAACCCACTGAGTGTCAGGCTGGTCCCTAACTAGTAGGCATTCTTCTCATCAGCCCACAGATTGTCCTCCAAAATTGATCATATCTTAGGGCACAAATCAAATCTCAACAAATTTAAAAGAATAGAAATATATCTTATATCTTTTCATGGAATAAAAGTAAAACTCTACTCCAACAAAACCTTATGCTAGGTCAAGAGGAGATAAAGAAGGAAATCATTAGATTTCTCAAACAAAATGACAATGAAGCCACAAACTATTAAAACCTTTTGGATACTGGAAACACAGTCCTACATTTGAAAAACAGAAAAAGAGCACATAACTTCATGAATCAACTCAAGGAAGTGGAAAATAAAAGAGCAATCTCATTCCAAACCTAGAAGAAGAAAAAAAAAACAGAAAACAAAATTATATCATAATTCAATGAAATTGAGAAATTAAGAACCATTCAAAAGATCAGCAAAACAAAAAGGTGATTCTTTGAAAAGATTAACAAAATCAACAAACCCTGTGCCAGACTAACTGGAAACCGAAAGGTTAAAAAAAAAAAAAAAAAACCTGTAATACATTCAATCAGAAAGTAAAAAGGGGAAACAACAGATACCATAGAGATACAAAAGATCATCATGGATTACCACAAAAAACTCTATTTTCTGGCCCAGAAATTTGAGAATGTAGAAGGTATGGATTAATACCTGGAATTAAACCACTTCCCTAAACTCAACCAGAAAGATTAGAAATTTTAAATCAACTTATATCAAACACTGAAATTGCAACAATAAAATATCTTCCAAAAAAGAAAAGTCCTGGGCCAGATGATGTTACACCAGAATTCTACCAAACCTTCAAAGAGGATCTTATACCAATATTAAAGAACCTATTCCAAAACACAGAAAAGGAAGGAACCCTCCAACTCCTTCGACGAAGCACATATCTTCTTGACACCAAAACCAGGAAAGGATCCAAGAAAAAAGGAAAACAACTAAAATCACTAATGTAATTTCATTAAAATCCTAGCAAACAAAATAGAGCCATGCATCAAAAAAAAAAAAAAAAGATACATTATAATCAGGTGGGCTTTATCCTAGGGAGATAAGTTTGGTTAAACATATGTAAAACCATAAATGTAATTCACCACATAAATAGAGGCAAAAACAACGACCATATGTTCCTCTCAATAGACTCAGAAAAAGTATTCAACAAAATTCAGCATCCCTTTCTGACAAGAACACATAAGAAAATAGGCATAGATGGGACATTTCTAAAATGAATAGAGGCCATCTACAACAAACCCACAGCCAGTATCACACTGTAAGGAGCAAAACTGAAAGCATTCCACTTAGAACTGGAGCCAGACAAGGATGTCCACTATTGCCACTGCTATTCAATATAGTGCTGGAAGTTCTATCCAATGCAATCAGGCAAGAGAAGGAAATCAAGGGTATTCAAACGCGGACAGAGTAGTTTAAACTCTCATCTTTTACTGATGATATAATCTTATATTTAGAATATCCCATGGACTCAACTACAAAGCTCCTGGAAGTGATCAAGGAATATAGTAAAGTCTCAGGATATAAACATCACTGTCCACAAATTAGGAGCCTGCATATATGCCAATAATACTCAAGCTGAGAATCAGACACAATATCCTTCACAGTAACTTCAAATGGCATATCTTGGAATATACCTATCAAGGACATGAAGGATGTCTTTAGAGAGAACTAGGAAACTCTGAGGAAAGAAACAGTAGAAAATATTACTAAGTGGGAGAGCACACCATACTCATACCTGGGAGCATCAACATTATTAAAATGTCCATACTATCCAAAGTGATCTACAGATTTAATGCAATCCCCAGAAAGGCACCAATGTCATACTTTGAATATCTTGAAAAAATAGTACATAGTTTCATACAGAACCAGAAAAAAACTTAAATAGCCAATGCAATCCTAAGAGGTTAAAAAAAAAAAATCTGGAGGTATCACATTACCAGACTTCAGGTTATATTACAGGTCTACAGTGATCAAAACAGCATGGACTGGCGCAACAATAGAGATAATAGATCAGTGGAAGACAATAGAGAATCTAGACATGAAACCAGCCAAGTATTGCCATCTGGGCTTTGCTAAGCCAAACAAAAGCATACATACACTCTACACTGGGAGAAAAGTCTCTAATTACTGGTGCTGGGAGAACTGTTGAGCAGCAAGAAAAGACAAAAACTGGACCCACACCTCCTCTCACTACTTACAGAAATTGACTCTATAAAAATATTTAAATTTAAGAAACAATAACAATTCTAGAAACGTGGGGAAAACTGTTAATAAAATCAGCCTGGGAAAGATTTTATAAAGAAGACTCCCTTTGCAATTGGAAAGTATTTCAATCTATTGGAGACTCATAATCTGTTAGTAAAAATTTATTTCTATATCAGTAAAACCCAAGTTACTAGATTTCTAAACTTCACTTTACTAACAAAAATTCATCATGTTGTTCCTTGGGTATTAGGAAGCTTCTCTAACTCAATGTGCTCTTCTCTATCAAGCCAATCATGCCTGTTGGTCACACTGTTACTGGGTTGTTCTAAACATTCAACAAGTCCCATGCCCTACATGTTTAAATCAGTATCAGTGAGCCATTGAAAACATTCTATTTTACTTTACTTTACAGTATTTTTTTTTATTAATACTCTGGTTTTATAAATCAAGTTGCCTTATTACATACCTTTTTCCCTCATAGTACTTATTTTATAATTCCGTTGTAATTTTACATTGATTAGTGTTTTTCTGTTTTGACTAATTGCC
>NW_003852495.1:666673-667990 GCF_000181295.1 Otolemur garnettii
CCAAGTTCTTTTAAGTGTATTCCATGTTAGATGTTTATTTATTGTTTTGTTGAGAAACAATGTGGTTTGACTTCCATGATAATATCTCAATGACCAATATAAGAACTAATGTTCACGTATTTCTCTGTATAGCAAATTATAGATTTAGTATTTTCATGAGTTACCAAACATTCACTCTCTCTCCTTCTTTCTTTCGAGTTTATAAAATTTCCTGGTATTTATGTTATTATATACTCTGGTTTAAAGCTTAATAATATTAATTAAATTACTCTTGTCATTATAATTTCAAATAT
Organism: Otolemur garnettii; assembly: GCF_000181295.1. Lineage (NCBI taxonomy): Eukaryota > Metazoa > Chordata > Mammalia > Primates > Galagidae > Otolemur > Otolemur garnettii. Next base: position 666,967 of record NW_003852495.1, read on the forward strand.
TAATACAATTTTTGAAGTATATTTATAGACCTTATTGAAAATATGTTGAAAATTAAGAACATATGGGCTAGATGACAAATAAAAAGTGATATCACAATAAAACTGCATCTATGAAATTTAGAATCAAAATCTATGTGTAACTAATGGAGCTGATTTTTCAAAATTATGAGCATTAATCCGAACATCCAGAGCCCACTAAAGAAACTCATAAATATTGAAGAATGTTTAAAAGTTTAAGTTTTTTGAGTTTATTCCTCCATAGTAATTCAATTTTTTTTTTCTCCATCAAATATAACAAAAAGTAGATTTATTGAAGAGAAATGAAATGTGATTTGGGCCCTTCTGAGTGCAAAAACATACCATCTATGATGATGTTAATGCAATAACCTCTTAGAATTGAAGAAATTTGCTCCCATTTTATGAAAATTACCTCCAAATTGCTACATACACACAATACACATTGCACGTCTAATGTGAATGAAAATATGTATTGAATCTTACAGAATTTAAGGAACTATCAATTTGAAGAATCTTTATATTATTAGATTTACCTTCCTTGGCAGGTAGAAATGCAAGAAGCTCAACTAAAGTATTCTTGTACTAATTCCAGCACGTTTACTATTGACATATTCAGCACTCTGGCTCTTTCTTGCTTTAATTTTGCTTTAGGCTTTCAATAAAGGAGGTGATAAGATAAGCTTGAAAAGGCAGTATTTAGCCTCTTTTCTGAATCTTTTACCAAGACTGCTTAGTTGGCTCCTGGTATCAATCAATGTAAATGAGCTGTTTCTGGCATTTGGATAACACTCCCTGGACATTCCGTTGTTACATTTGTGATTTGGTCTCTCGCCCTTATCTAGCCTTTATTCTTCATATATAATAATAGATCATGCCTTCTAGTTTTCTTAAACACAGAATATCACTACTTCCTTCCCCCTTTTTTTCCTGATTTTGAGAATTATTAATTTGAAACATAGACTATAGATAGTGATTTTTATAACTTAGAAAAAAGACTTCCCTCTTC